>NW_007728473.1:44040-50159 GCF_000696425.1 Galeopterus variegatus | reverse complement strand
ATTTGGTAATAAATTTTATATTTGTTTATATATAGCCATATAGTTATCATGAAATGCTTTCCTTTTTATAAACTGGAAATTTCTCTATATTATCATTTTTCACATTTTAAAGTAACATAACAGTATAAGACATACCAGTGTAGTTTAAAATACTGGTGATTGACTAGCAGGGCAAAGTTATTACAAGTAACCACCAGAAGTAACTCCTGTATTTGCTCTACCTCACAGAACACCCTCTAATCCTCTTCTAACTTGAACTATGCTCTCAGAAAGATACACAGGCTTAAAGGTAAATCATGCATAGGGGTAATACTGCTTTCATTTTTAAAACCCCTCTAAAAAAACAGACAACAGTGATATTACAGTTTTGTAAGATTATGAAAAACCGTCTATTTGAAAAGGAAAGGATTGACTTACACTTGGAAGGAAAAAACAGATAATAACTGAAATAAAAGTGTACTGAAAAAAATTAGTATTAGCCTAAGTGGAACACCAGGGGTATTAAAGAATATAAAGGGTTTGGATAGGTCATTTTCATTACGAGAGACAAATACCTAATCATTCATTGGACTTAAACTCAGAGAATAGCACTATATGGGACCTGTCTTAAATTATCAAAGAGCTTGCTGAATACAAAATTATGAATTTTATCCGATTATACACTCTTCAATCTTCAACCTAAAGAAAATGTGGAATAAATGTGAAACTTTAAACTTCTGAAGATAAGAAAGCTTATAAATGCAAATCATAATTATTAGAATACTATTAAGTGATATTTTTGGTGATAGCTGATGGATAAAATCTGTCATGTATTTTTATATGTAAAGATTTGAAGCCCCTTTTACAATAAATGTGTACCTCCCCTCTCTTGGCCTACATGCATAACTTTTTCTGCATTTCTCCATATAATGCCACAACCTTTGTAATCACAATAATGACTGCCACCTCTAGTACACAGGCAATTTAAGAATTCTTACAGTCTTCCATCCTCTAAAAGAGGGGCAAAAACCTAGTCTGAGAGTTGGAGTGAATTAAGTGAGCAAAGACAGGGCTTTGGCAGATTCCTTATTTTGATTCACATTTGTCCTCTTTGTGGTTTGACCCAACTTTCTGGCCTGAAAGAGATCCAGACTATTTCAAGTCAGCCATCTGCTGGAAGATGAAATCACAAAGAAACTCAATCAAAGCTCTGCGGCCACAGCAGGATATTTCTCAATGTTTTTTGAATTGAAATATCATCTTAACATGAAAATATTTCATATTAGTCAATGTATTCACATTTCTCAAACTTCCTAAAACCAAGAGCCAAGAGTACCACATATGAGTCACAAACATTTTGGGTTTCATTGGCCACACAGGTAACATAAATGAGTGAAGCAGAATGGGTATAAGCAATAAAAAGTGATAGAGGCTATAACTAGAAACTTCTAAAGGTGTATACACTGAAATTATTATTATTATTATTATTTTTTTTTTCCAGTAAGGGGATCGCAACCCCCGGCATGGTGTGGTCCGCACCACACTCAGCCAATGAGTGCACCGGCCATCCCTATATAGGATCCGAACCCGCAGCCTTGGTGCTACCAGCGCCGCACAGTCCCGAGTGAGCCATGGGGCTGGCCCTGAAATTATTTTTAAACACAGTACATGTTTATAATACACATTTATGGGTCAAATCTGACAGTCACCAGTATATGACCCCTTAAGACCTAAAACATTCCTGAAACATTTATGTTTTATAAGGAAATTTCTGCAACTATGGATTTCATGAAAGGTAAAAAATAAAATGGATTTTTCTCCTTGGAAACATAATAAAATCAATTATATTTATCTTTTGATTTTCAGGATAAATGATGGTTTCTAGTGTGCCAATAATCACATAAATCAAAGAGCAATTCTTAAATAATATTTAAAAACATATACTTACACTAACTCAAGTGCAATACCACCGTTCCCTATGATCATTATTCTTTTAGCTTTCGTAAGCTGTTTCTGAAATTCCTATATTAAAAAGAAAATAAGGAGATAGTGTTTTGTAATAGTGGGCAATACCTGAAGCAAGATCCTAAAAATTTAAGTATTTTATCTTATTTACAAAGGAACAACAAAATAAATCTCACTTTCCCACTCTGCCAGGATGTACCCTCCCAATTAATATTACAAATGTTCACCTTTATGTTCCCCTCCCAAGCTGCCTTTATAGCAATGCCTCTCCTGATTTTCCTTGCCTTTTATGTCGTTACATTTAGAGTACTTCAGAATTTCAGCAACGGGCATTTTCTTTAGTTTATCACATTTCCAACTATTTGACCAAATTAATTATTCTTTCTTTTTGCCTAGCCTCTCAGTTGACACATTTCCCTAGAATCACTCAACACCTAAAACTTTGAGGAATGAGAAGCATAGCAGCATAGTGGTTAAAAGCACAGACTCTGGAGTCACTGGCTCTAGCAGTTATTAACTGGATGAACTTGGGCAAATTGCTTAACCTCCTATGCCTCAAGTTCATCCACTGTAAGTAGAAATTATAAGTGACTGATCTCCTAAGCTTTCTGTACAGATTACGTGAGATGATGTAGATAAAGCTGTTAGGTGTAGTAGGCATATAATGATGTCTGACATTTACCAGAAAAAATATTACCATTACAAGACAGCTAATTGATGCCTCCACACCCCAGAAAAAAAGACCACAATGAGCTTGGAGAAGCCAGTTGTCATTTTTGACACTTTAAAAAGTACAGAATAGTTTCACTGGTTCTCAATGACAACTGAACAGAAAAATTCCTCCTACTACTAAGTTACCATTTCTACGGAATTGACCCCAAAACATATAGTATTCACTAAAATTGACTTCTTTGAAATTCCACAAGAAAAAAACCCTTAAGTTAATTTTGGTTTGTCCTTCATTGAGGGGAGTGCAATTTAAGAAAGATCTGTAAAAAGCACAGGACACAGAGATGAAGGCATAAATTCAAATTGTAAATCTGATAAAACAGCTACTTTAAATACTTAATTTCTCAACCTCTAAAGTTTCCTATTTGTAAAGTGGGAGTAATACCTGTCACCGAGGATTATGAGGATTCAGTGAGTTCATGTCTGTAGAAGGCCTAGCTAAAACAGTGATGAGCTCAGTCTCTATTAATATGAACCTAAAGTGTTTACAAGAAGATAATCAAGTTCTTTTAGTTTTCTCTAAATTCCTAATTATTTGACTAAGAGAATAGGCTGATAGAAAACATCAATTTTCAAGACGATAAAATATTGTATAAATGCAAAATCATTATCTCACAGGACAGAACAAAAATAAGCTTGAGGTAAGACAGTACTGTGATGAAACCAAGAAGAGCTTCTTGGCAATAAGGGTTAATAAACCCTGAAATAAATTACCCAAAGTTGTATTCTGCCCGTACAGAATTTTCACCTGTTGGGATAGTTTATCACTGTTCTAAGTCAGAGCGATAAATCAACTGACTTTTTCAGTTCTATAATTCTATCATGACTGTGTCATATAGATCTCATGAATATTAATTTCTTTGCTGGAGAAGAACATCAGTATATTTTGGATATTCTTTACCTTCTTGGAAAAAGACATATTATTTAGGTTGCAAATCACATATTCACATAAAGAAGAGTAACAAATATGTGTGTTACACAAATTCTAACATTTAGCACAGTTGTTATATCTGAATTATCTCAACTAAAAGAACACAGGACATCAGCATGAACTAAAAAACAGGATAAATTATCAACTAAAAACAAACTGAAATTGGCAGTAACAAAAAATTATAACCACTCTCTGGTTTATGGGTCATGAAACAAAAACCTCTGCTCTTAGTTTAGGAATTAACATTATAAATGGAACACTTTGGTTCGGATGTAGAAAAAGTTACCTGAGCACTGTCTGTATCACGGATTCCTAATATATAAGGATTTCCTTCACATATCAACTTTGGTTTAGCTCCAGCACACAGACAGAGTTTCTTATATACATACTGACTGCCATCTTCTGTTAAAATGCACTGTAAAGACATGAGCAGAAAAGGAAGAGGGGAAACATTTATACATAGATATGATTTTACTGTAAATTAAAAGTTCAATAAGACAAAAGCAAAAAATAATATATTAAGGTTGCCTCTTGGTGGCACTCAATAGTTTGTTACAGCAATTACGAAACTGAATATTAGAATACATTTTATAATCCACTGATTCTTAATCACTTTAGAGTTGTGAACCATTTTGAGAATCTGATGAAAACTAGTCTTTCTCCCCTGCAATAAAAAGGTACATTCACACAAAGTTTTATATTAAACTTCAGGTAATCTCATTATATTTAGAAAGGTATGCTGACCTCAGGTTAAAAACTAAACTTTAAGAAATTTTTAAATTGAGCATTTTTATCATATTATACCTGAGACAAGCCTTGACGAAGATTTCCGATCTCAGTGTAAGTTACTATAAGAAGACCTAGTGATTCTAATTGTATCATACCTTAATATTTGTTTTTATTAATAGGTATTTAGGCTGCAAATCACTTATTCATGTGAAGAAGAGTAACAAATATGGGTGTGGTAGAAAAGGCTACAATATGTCTTCTTAATCTAAAAAAGATCAGAAGTGCCAAAAAATATTTATTTTTTTAAGTACTTCACTAAAGAATCACTTTACTAGCAAACTAAATGCTTTGGGGGGATATTTTAATATAAGGGAAAACCATGTTTTAACCTTTAATCCTAGCATGTATTGACTTTAAAGTTATTTATATTAACTTTTAGTAACATCAAGTCTAGAAATACATATTAGAGGTACATATTGTTTTTGTTCCTTAATATTGAAAGCAAATCTACATATAAGTAGTAGCCTTTAGAAAGCAGATAAATATGAGGGTACTACAAAAAGTTCATGTCAAAACAGAACTGAAGGATAACACGAATCTTTCCATGAACTTTTTGAAGTATCCTCATATAAATGCATACTACCATGAAATATGCTCAACTTTGTTTGAATGGCTTAGGGGTTAACATTTGTGCCAAGTGTTTGATTTACAAAACTTGGCAGATCACATCATAGCACTTAATACCCATTGAGAGATTTATTACCCAATTTAACTCTTCAGCTGCGTAACAAATACATAAAACTGATAATCCAACATAACACAATCCATAGAGAAATTTTATGCATCTTTCTTCAGATAATCTGGTTAGAATTTTATCTGACAGAAAAAGTCAGTTATAGTCACTGGCCAAACTTAAAAAATAATTCACATTTAGCTACTACAGAAACAAACAGCACAAACACAAAAACTCTTCATTAGCTACTGCTAAATTTTGGGAAGTAGACATGAAAGTAAAACACACTACCTGTAATTCACTAAGGAATGTAAAGGAAAATGGCTGGGTAAAAGAATGCAAGCAGAAATGCACACATGTGGGGTACTTTCCAAATGGTAATGGCAGCACTCTGATCATTCAAATGCACTAATACATAAATTCCCTCACAATTCATTTAGTGTACTTTTGAAAGCCCACCTCAATTTGCAAAACTAACTGACATGGATGTTACCTGGAATATGTATTACCACTACAAGCATTAAGAACTTTGGTGTGCGGATTCAGAATTTTAATTTTTTCCTCATAAAACCCAGTACTTTTTCTTACTGTTCTTCTCTCAAATTATTTGTGTTTCAAATGTGGTATACATATATGTTTTTTCCTACAACAGAATTCATAAATGAGAGCTGCCTTACAGAAACAACTACAAACCCTACTTCCCATCTTGCCTAAAGTTCATCTGAGGATATTGTAAATCATCTGACAGCATCCTTTCCTGAGATTGTCCTATTCATTCTCAGATGCAAAGGGTTGAGTCCTGCTGAGTTTATAGCAGAAATCTCACTCAAATCAGGGATATTCTTTCCAACTACACCGTCCCTGTCTTAGTTCAGACTTTCCAATTTGGTTGTTGGCCAAGAGCCACTTGCTCTACATCAGTTCACCTTTGACACAGTGTCAGGTATATCTTCCTAAAAAAAAAAAAAAAAAAAAAAAAAAATACTTTCTAATCCCCGCCCCCACTTAAAATCATTTTGTAATATCTTTTGAATGTAAAAAAAACTCAACTTT
>NW_007728473.1:40149-43121 GCF_000696425.1 Galeopterus variegatus | reverse complement strand
GGTATATCTTCCAAAAAAAAAAAAAAAAAAAAAAAAAATCTACTTTATAATCCCTGCCCTCACTTAAAATCATTCTGTAATATCTCTTGAATGTAAAATAAACTCAACTTCTTAGAATAACATAAAAAGCCCTTCACAATCTTTTTTCTCTAGTTTTGTTTACCAATCTCCTTTACTTATCTATATTCCAATCCCTTTGACATCCTCACTATTCCTCATGCCCCTTTTCCTTCCTTTGGGTCTTTGAACATTCCATCTCCTCTTCCTGGAATGCCCTTTTCCACCTGAGAACTTTTAAAATTCATCCATCTTTTAAAATTCAGCTCAAATATATTATTCCCTCAGTGAAGTTTTCCCAAATCCCTAGTAACAGTACTTTGACAATATTCCAGTGACTCTGCTTTTCACGTTCCCATATAATTACACAGCATGCATATCTATATTTGCTATGACACTGACAGCTCCCATGAGCAGGTACCTTGTATTATTCCTATTGTATTGCAGCACCTAATACAGTATCCAGAACACAGTGGATACTTTTATAAACATTAATGTAATTTGAAATGTGAAAACTAAAATGCCAAGCCAAAGTGACTGATTATATAATCCCAGTAAACTCACACAAAGTATAAATTTTTCTAATAATGGAAATCAACGTCACTAAACTTTACATATTAGGGACTTAAATGGTGGTAGTAGCAGTGGCAGGGTAAAAGGAAGGCAAGCAAAACATCACCAAGATTTAACAAAGGAAAATATCTGTAAGTAAAAAAATTATCTTACGTGTTCTTTGCTCTTCAGTTGCTTTACTCCAGATTCTATAACCTTAATGTTGGGAAAGCGATTTTCTAACATGGTACTTGGTTGTTCTTCAACATCAAATTCTTCCAATATTTTAGAAACCTATAGTAGATCAAAGAGGTAAAAATATATATATGTTTTAAAAAATATTTTCTATCAAGAATCTTAAATAATGGGCCGGCCCGTGGCTCACTCGGTAGAGTGCGGTGCTGATAACACCAAGGCCCCGGGTTCGGATCCCATACAGGGATGGCCGGTTAGCTCACTGGGTGAGCATGGTGCTGACAACACCAAGTCAAGGGTTAAGATCCCCTTACCAGTCATCCTTTAGAAAAAAAAAAAAAAAAAGAATCTTAAATAATAAAAATACTTTCATTTGTTTTTATACAGTACTATTTCATGTTCATGAAACAAGAAAGTTAGCTAACTACATTAAATACAGTGGAAAGAGGACTAGACTGCATTTTAATAAGACTTGAACTCAAATATTAGTTCTCCTACTCCCGGGCAAGTCAGGTGAGTCACTGAGCCTTACTAATAATAACTTTAGAAATTACACAAGACATGAATACATGACATGCTCTTTTTTAACACTAAACAAACAATACATAATATAGAGTAAAATGTTGAAGTCCTACCCCCCTCCTGCCCCCTCCAAGATAACTGCTAGTGACTTTTTGGTGTATGTTCTATACTTCTAATCTTTGTATCTTGCACGCCTAGCACATTGGCTGATATATAGGTGCTCAATAAATGATAAGAAGGATGCCATTTCCTACTGCTGAATGTTTACAATAACTGCCATTTATATTTTATTTCAATGCACTTTCACATTCATTAGTACATCTTAAGCTCACAACCTTGTTAGGCAAGCAATGAAGGTGTTAACTTAATATTACAGGTGAAGCAACTCAGATACACAGATTTGCCAAGGCTGCACAGCCAATATGTAAAAACGTCCGGCCTAGAACCCAAGTTTTTTTCCTTCTATTCTATAAAATTTACAAAATTGACAAAAACTGAACTCAGGTATTACACAGAATTAAGTCTCCTAGAAAGGCGATCATGAGACCCAGCTATATATATAAATTTCTCATATGTATGTGCTCTTAGCCTGAAATTAAATATATACTTTTTCTTAAAGACTAATAGTTATAATTTGTTCTCTGCTTCTCCNAACGTCCGGCCTAGAACCCAAGTTTTTTTCCTTCTATTCTATAAAATTTACAAAATTGACAAAAACTGAACTCAGGTATTACACAGAATTAAGTCTCCTAGAAAGGCGATCATGAGACCCAGCTATATATATAAATTTCTCATATGTATGTGCTCTTAGCCTGAAATTAAATATATACTTTTTCTTAAAGACTAATAGTTATAATTTGTTCTCTGCTTCTCCCAATCCTGTAACTCTTGGCTGTACCTAGGTACTAAGATATCTTATGTATCTCTAAGCATGTTATAAAGGGAAAACATAGTATATGGCACTAGGAGCTCACAACATGAAAAGTTATATTCTATTATCTGGAAATTATAAGGGAAAACATATTAAATCAAAAACTCTGGCTGTGGTCTTCATTGATGTGTGAGAAGAAAGATCAGAATTTGTTTTTCATATTTAAAAAAACTTATTTTGCATACACTTTATAAATTCATAATTACAGCTCATGCATATGAGTACATGCATATAATTTATTAATATATAAATACACATATATTGGGATCTGAGCATAAAACTTTTTAACAGGTAAGGTACAGAATCCAAAAGTCTGGAGACCACTCTTCTATGACTCAAGTGATCTTAGACTCCTATTACAATATATAATACAAATTAATGGAACTACAAAATGTTCTGAGATGCTTATTACACATCTGAAACATTAACTATCTGCAAGCACAGTCATATCCCTCCAGGATTGGTTCCAGGACACCCCACAGATACCAGAATTCATGGATGCTCAAGTCCTTGATATAAAATCGTGTAGTATTTGCATATAACCTATGTACATCCTCCTATATCCTTCCATATACTTTAAATTATCTCTAGATTACTTATAATATCTAATACAATTTTAATGCTACATAAATAGTTATTATACTGTATTACTTAGGGAATAATGACAACAGAAAATGTCTGTACGTGTTCAATATAGACGTGACCACCCTTTTTT
>NW_007728473.1:36828-39036 GCF_000696425.1 Galeopterus variegatus | reverse complement strand
ACACCTACCCATATTTATAATAATATATATACATACAGGCATACCTTGTTTTATTGTGCTTTGCATTTCACAGATATTACGTTTTCTGAAATTAAAGGTTTGTGGCAACTCTGCATCAAGTAAGTCTATTGGCACTATTTTTCCAACACATGTGCTTACTTTGTGTCTCTATGCCACATTTTGGTAATTCTCTCAATATTCCAAACTTTTTCATTATTGTATCTGTTATGGTGATCTGTGATCAGTGATCTTTGATATTACTATCAGGACTGTTCTGAGGCACCATGAACCACGTCCATATAAGATAGCAAACTTAATCGATAAATGTTGTGTGTGTTCTGACTGTTCCACTGACTGGCCGTCCCCTTTCTCCCTCTCCTTGGGCCTTCCTATTCCCTAAGACACAACAATACTGAAATTAGGCTAATTAACAACCCTACATTTAGAACAATTAATAACCCAACAATGGCCTCTAAGTGTTCAAGTGATAGGAAGCATCACATGTCTCTCACTTTAAATCAAAAGTTAAAAATGATTAAGCTTAGTGAGGAAAGCATGTCAAAAGCTGAGACAGGCCAACAGCTAGGCCTTTTGTGCCAAACAGTTAGCCAAGTTGTGAATGCAAAGGAAACGTTCTTGAAGGAAATTAAAAGTGCTACTCCACTGAACAAATGATAAGGAAACAAAACAGCCTTACTGCTAATATGGAGGAGGTTTTAGTGGTCTGGATAGAAGATCAAAGCAGCTACAACATTCCCTGAAGCCAAAGCCTAAACCAGAGCAAGGTCCTACCTCTCTTCAATTCTACAAAAACAGAGAGAGGTGAGGAAGCTGCAGAAGAAAAGTTTAAAGCTTGCAAAGGTTGGTTCCTGAGGTATACGGAAGAAGCTGTCTCCATACCACAAAAGTGCAAGGTGAAGCAGTGATTTACCCAGAAGATCTAGCAAAGATCAGTGATGAAAGTGGCTAACTCTTAATGACAGATTTTCAATGCAGACGAAACAGCCTTATATTGGAAGATATCATCTAGGACTTTCATAGCTAGGGAGAAGTCAATGCCTGGCTCCAAATCTTCAAAAGACAGGCAGACTCTCTTCTTAGGAGCTAATGCAGCTGGTGATTTTAAGTTGAAGCTAATGCTCATTTGCCATTCCAAAAATCCTAGAGTCCTTAAGAAGTATGCTAAATCTACTCTGCTTGTGCTCTATAAATGGAACGACAAAGCCTGAATAACAGCACATCTATTTGCAGCATGGTTTACTGAATATTTTAAGCCCACTGTTGTGACCTACTGCTCAGAAAGGATTCTTTTCAAAATTACTGTTCACTGATAATGCACGTAGTAATCCAAGAGATCGGATGATGTGCAAGGAGATGAATGTTGTTTCCAGGCTTATAGCGCATGGATCAAGGAGCAATTTTGACTTTCAAGTCCTATTATTTAAGAAATACATTTTGTAAAGCCATAGCTGCCACAGATAGTAATTCCTCTGATGGATCTGGGCAAAGTAAATTGAAAATCTTTTGGTAAGGATACATCATTCTAGACGTCATTAAAACATTCGCAATTCATGGGAGGAGATTAAAATATCAGCACTGACAGGAGTTTGGAAGAAGTTGATTCCAACCCTCATGGATGACTTTGAGGAGTTCAACACTTTCTTGGAGGAAGTAACTGCAGATGTGGTAGAAATAGCAAGAGAACGAGAATTAGAAGTGGAAACTGAAGATGTGACTGAATTGCTGCAATCTCATGATAAAATGGATAAGAAGTTCCTTCTTACAGATGAGCAAAAAATATGGTTTCTTGAGATGAAATATGGTTTCTTTCTCTTGGTGAAGATGCTGTGAACATTGTTGAAATGACAACAAAAGGGCCNTGGAAACTGAAGATGTGACTGAATTGCTGCAATCTCATGATAAAATGGATAAGACGTTCCTTCTTACAGATGAGCAAAAAATATGGTTTCTTTCTCTTGGTGAAGATGCTGTGAACATTGTTGAAATGACAACAAAAGGGCCGGCCCGGTGGCACACTAGAGAGTGCGCCGCTTGGGAGCGCGGCGGCGCTCCAGCCGAGGGTTCGGATCCCATGTGGAGACCGGTTCCCGCTCACTGGCTGTGTGTGGTGCGGGCGCAACACTGAGGGTTGCGATCCCGTTGCCGGTCCCCCGTACGGGCGCGACACTGAGGGTTGCGATCCCGTTG
>NW_007728473.1:0-35850 GCF_000696425.1 Galeopterus variegatus | reverse complement strand
CGGCGGCGCTCCAGCCGAGGGTTCGGATCCCATGTGGAGACCGGTTCCCGCTCACTGGCTGTGTGTGGTGCGGGCGCAACACTGAGGGTTGCGATCCCGTTGCCGGTCCCCCGTACGGGCGCGACACTGAGGGTTGCGATCCCGTTACCGGTCAGTAAAAAAGACAAAAAGGAAAAAAAAAAAAGAAATGACAACAAAGGATTTACAGTATTACATAAATTTAGTTGATAAAGTAGAAGCAGGGTTTGAGAGGACTGACTCCAATTTTGAAAGAAGTTCTACTGTGGGTAAAATGCTATCTATCAAACAGCATCACATGCTACAGAGAAACCTTTCATGAAAGGAAGAGTCAATTGATAGGGCAGACTTTATTGCTGTCTTATTAAGAAATTGTCACAGCCACCCCAACCTTCAGCAACCATCACCCTGATCAGTCAGCAGCTGTCAACATCAAGGCAAGATCCTCTGCCAGCAAAAAGATTTAGACTTGTTGAAGGCTTAGATGATTGTCAGCATTTTTTAGCAATAAAGTATTTTTTAATTAAGGTATGTAATTGTTTTCTGAGACACAATGCTATTAACAGACTACAATATAGTATAAACATAACTTTCATATGCACTGGGAAACCAAAAAATTTATGTGACTTGTTTTATTGTGGCAATCTGGAACTGAACCCACAATATCCCCAAAGTATGCCTGCATATTTGTATCCATATTTAAGTATGCATAACATCTTTCCTGAAAAGAATCTCACTGAAAACTTTCTGAGAAGCAATTCTAAGTGGGCGGAAAAGATGGAAGAAAAAAAATAGAAGAAATTCAGTATCATTCTGGGTGCTTTTGGTATTCGATCTGAATAATTCTAAATTATTCAGTTTGAATAATTCTAAACTATGAGCCTTGTTAAAATGACTATCAAAAGAACATTTGTCATTTTAAACAAAACATTCCCGAATGTGTGGAAGTGATATCATTAAGATGGCAAAGTAGGAGATTCCAGCCTCCAGCACCCCACAATTCTAAACTATGAGCCTTGTTAAAATGACTATCAAAAGAACATTTGTCATTTTAAACAAAACATTCCCAAATGTGTGGAAGTGATATCATTAAGATGGCAAAGTAGGAGATTCCAGCCTCCAGCACCCCACAAAAAAACAAATACAGATAGCTATTCACAAATCAAAACAGCCCAGAGAGTGCTCAAGGACCCCTTAAAAAATGTGCAGAAACACTGTGGAGCAAAAAGTATGGAGATTATGCAAATAGAAAAAATCACTGGTGCGAGTGGCATATTTGAGACACCAAGAGATCGCCAGGGACAAAGAAGAAAGGCCGAGGAACTCTCTTAGCGGGAACCACCATGTCCCCAGCAACCTGCTCTGCAGAGGAAACTGGTATCTCTTGCAAATGAGGTAACCAACAACCATTCCTAACAACCCCACAGAAGGAGATGTGGCTGCACACCTCTCTCCCTATAAAGAAGAGGCCAGTGTTGAACCACTTGAGGAAAGGAACCACCACCTCTCCCAACCCCATGAGTGTCCCAGTCCCGGAGCCATAGCCACTCTGAGAGTGCCCACATCTTAGACCCAGGATCCGTGGCTGCACTGGGCTCACCCATGTCTCGGACACAACAGTCATTGCCATAGCAAGCTAGTCTGCACTCAAGGTAGAACCAAGGGCAGGCTCAGCCGCCATAGAGAGCAAGATCCCGCCCCAACCCCGGAGCCACCCTAACTCTGCACACATCTGCGTTCTCATTCTTGGCTCCCGGCTACTTCACAAGCATCCGTACCTTGCATACTGTTACCAGTGCAGCAGCAGGGGTGCCTGTGCACCAGGCAACAGTGCCATTACCACCCCAGATCCCAGAGCCTGTAGTCTCTCTGTGCGTGCCTGTGCTTAAGCTTCAGCTCCATGGCTGTTCTATGCGTGCCACTCATTAGACACTAGTATCACCACCACTGCATGTGAGCCCCCAAGGCAGACCCAGTGCAAAGAGGGGTCTTCTCAGCCACAACTTTTCATAAATGTGAGGTAATGCATATGTTGAACAGCTTGATTTAACCATGTATATCTGTAATTCCACAACGTATATATGTATCAAAACATCACGCTGTAAACCATAAATATACACAATTTTTACTTGTTAATTAACAAAAGGAAAAAAAAAAAAAACCACTACAGTTACTCTAACTGCTATGCAAGTTATTACAACTTTTTTCAAATTAATACTAAGACAGTTATACGAAGGTTCTTACCTGCCTGAAATTTGTAACTGCTTTAACAACAGGGGAAGCTGTTACCAGGAGAATATCTTCTGATGGAAACTGAATAGCCAACTTATTTTTAAAAAGAGAGAGAGAGAGAAAAAAAAAAAACAGGATAAATAACTTTAGGTATTGGTATAAATCATGTGTATGGTACAAATGATGTGTATGGGGGGATGGGGATAATGCAATTTTAATAATGTTATTAACACAGGAAATTAAAAACCCACTGTTCCTCATCTAAACGTCTACATTATCCTGGATCTTGTTCATGGGGCAGTGATGAGTAATGTTAAACTCTGATATTGAAAAAATGAATAATACATTTATACTAAACATTAACAAAGACCTCCCAAACAAGAAAAGTAACATGAAGAAGTTCCCCCTATTTACTTAAACTATTCTGTATTCCAATTTAAAGTTATTGTACAGGATGAGAAGAAACTACCTTCCTAATTAACAGTTAAAACTAACTTCTGTTTCTTTTAAGACAGCATTTTCATTTGCTATCAATGGGATGAGGTGAAAGCACTCTCAATATTAAACACTTAGAATCTTAGTCTGACTTTTCCCAAGTGCTGTGGCACTCTCCTATTCTGCCTCTTCCAACTGGTATATATTCTGAGAAGACAAAGCCATTTTAATATAGCTTTAAAAAAAATAAGAAGTTTAACTTGCTATTTTTTCATTATTTTCCTCTAGCTACAACCTCACTTTGAACTTTTTGAGAGCATTCTCTTATCTCCCCATCTGGTTCCTCAGCTCCACCAACCTCTATAATCTGGCTTCTGTTCCTACTATAGCACTAAAACTGAGCATGCTCAAATTACCTATACATCTTTAAAATCCATAGGATTCAATCTTTTTATTCTTACCTTCTTTGAACTTTCTACAATATTTACCTACTATAGCACTAAAACTGAGCATGCTCAAATTACCTATACATATTTAAAATCCATAGGATTCAATCTTTTTATTCTTACCTTCTTTGAACTTTCTACAATATTTAACAATAGTATCGTTCTCTCCATCTTATCTTGGTATATTCTGAATTTATCTACATCTTTTCTATTTCCATTGCTAAATAAGGTCCTCAAAATTTTTTCATACTACTGAAATCACCTTCAAATTGGCCTTCCAGTCTTATATATTAACAGCTACCTCTGCCCCAAACACATAACCCATCATCTTTCAAAATTTTTAATTCAGTCATGTTGCTTCACTGCTCAAATCACATGACTAATTTGAAATTCTTACATTCTTAGCATAATTTATAAGACTCTTTCTGACCTGATTCTGCCACCCTGCCCTGCTTCAATCTCTAGTCACCTCTCCCAAGCTCCTGGATGGTGCCATGCTTTTCCACTGGAGAGTATATTGCCTACATTTGGAATGTCTTTCTTTTCTTGTCTATCTAGTGAACTTTCACTCGTTCCTTCATACTAACAGGATACCTCCTTAGAAAAAATATAACTCTTCCCTAATTCAATCCCTGTCAACTCCACAGACAGGCCTAAGACAACGGGTAACACAATGATTAAATGATCCATTTATATATGTCTCTTCCATTAGACTGTGAGTCCCTAGTATGGCGGTACCATGCTGTTTATATTTGACTACTGGGCCCTTACGAAAGTGCCTGGATCATAGGTGTTTTGTTTATTTTTGAATAAACAAAAAATATACACGTAAAGATTAAAAGTTAAAAAACACTGGAATTTCTGGTATTATTTCTTATGACCTCAGTTTCCTTTTTTCAGCTTGTTTACTTTATATCAACAAAATACTCTAGTCCTTTCTGGAATACACACACGTAAATGAATACATATGGCCTGGTTATTCACTCTAAGAAAAGCATTTCCTGCGTGTATTTAATCCTGTGCGGATAGGAGTTTATTAATTAGTTACGATTCACTAAAGACTTGGCAGGACCAGGGCCTCGTTCAGCCAGCTTTGCTTTTCCCCACTGTAATTTTCTCCCCAGTCCTCCCTGCGCCTGAGACAGAGCTTGCGAGGTGCTGAGGACATCATCTGGGGACTACCACGCAGTCTCTAGTATAGAAAGAGTGCGCAGAACCGGCGCGGCGAAAGAGGGACCCGGAAAATGACAAGGTGGGGAAGAGGCCGACCTCCGGCGCCACCGCCTTCGGGGTCGGGGAGGAGGCGGAGCCGCCTGTGCGCCCGCCCTACCTGCTCCGCGCAGGTGACGCCCGCGATGCCGCCGCCGACCACCACGAACTTCCCCGCCGTCGACGGAGGGCGCGCTGCCTCCATGCTCACCGACTCCTAGTGGGGTGCTGAATAGGGTGGGAGCCACTGGACTCTTCACGGCCGTGGAGGAAGCCGGCGCGGGGCGTTCACTTCCGGTGCCTGAGGCGGAGACTCC
Source organism: Galeopterus variegatus (assembly GCF_000696425.1). Classification (NCBI taxonomy): domain Eukaryota; kingdom Metazoa; phylum Chordata; class Mammalia; order Dermoptera; family Cynocephalidae; genus Galeopterus; species Galeopterus variegatus. The sequence continues at coordinate 31,193 of NW_007728473.1, read as the reverse complement.
GGCCTACGGGTGCCCGGGAGCTCACACTTAGTCCTCCTGCGTATCCGCCAGGAGACGAGTTTCAGACGCACGGAGGCGTAGTTTCCGGGGCTTGGCGTTCCTACTACTACAAGTGAACGCCGTTTTCCCGCAAGGATTTGATAAACAAAAGAAAAAATAAAATAAAGACGGGTCGCCAAAAGAGGTTTGGCAAATTGCTTGTCTGAGGATAGACTGTCGTCTCACGGCGCAGAGCATCCGTAACATAAATGAATTGCCCTGAAGTTCCCGCTGTCGTTCCTGCGAGAAGTGAGACGGAGGCGCGGATCTTCAACTCTTACTGGTAGAAGGAGCCTTCGGGGACGTCTTGCTCGCCCACTCCTCTGCTTTTGTTGTTGAAGAAACTGAAGCTTCTGAAAACCACTCGATTGACACTCTTCACCTAAAGATCCAAGATTTGTTTATTTGTGGAAGCATGAACATTGTTCTTGACAAGGCAAAGCAGTACCACTGAACTGTTCTTTAAATGACATTTCCATTTACAGTTTTGACCTCAACCAAATTTCTGGTAATACATAGTTTCTCACCATTGTGCCAAAATAAACGAACATTTCTCCCAAGTTTCCAGTAACGAGCAGCACGTGTGAGGGCTGAGTGACATAGTCCCAATCTTTATTTTACTGTTACTAATATTTTTTTTTATTGTGGTGTTAGCTTGTTCTGAGTAACAGCTAAATTATTTTTAACTATTTTTTACTATATTTACATTATTCACTGTTTATATTATTTTACTACTTACTATTTGCTGTCTCATACTCATATTTTTCCTAGGAGTTGTCTTGTAACTTTAAGGTACAATTTCTCAAATGGCTCACTTTACAATTGGTTATTACCAATGCCCCTTTAATTCTTTAAACTGAGAATAATCATTCCATGTAAACGGGAGAACATACCACATATCTAATTACAGGTGTTTACTGATACCCATACTCATTTACTAGTTCAAATGGTCAGCAGTTCAATAAGTGAGCCTAATTCCTGTAACTAGTTTAGACAACCCAACAAAGCATCTCTAGGAGGAAGAAATAATACTTTAAGCCCATGTAAATTTAATCTTGCCTACTTCTCCAGTTTATTTTCACATGATCTCACACTGCTCCATTCAGATTGAACTACACTTGGAGTTCTTGAGATTTGCCATTTTCTTTCTTTTTGGAGCATTTACGCATATGAGGGTACTTCATAAAGTTTGTGGAAAAATAGAATTAAACAATAATACGAATACTTCTATGAACTTTTTAAAGACCCTGTGTACGTCTCCCCAACTACTTTTTTTAGCTAACTCCTCTTTGAGCTTTGGTTTCATCAAGTCATCACTTCCCCTAAGAAGCTTTATCTAATGTCCTCAAGACTGAGCTAGGTGTCCTCTCTGTGTTCCAATAGCACCTTGTCGTCTCCTGAATTTAGACTTATCAGACTTTATTGTATTGTTGTGAGGCGTCCTCCCACAAGAAAAGGGCAGTTTATTCACTCCAGCTGGCCAGCGCCTGTCTCCGGAGGAGCAACCAAGGAAGAGCGGTCTTGTGGGGTTTTTAAAGGCAAAAACTACATCCCGTTGGCACGCAGGTTTGTCCAGGTGCACAAAGCAAGCTAGGGAGCTAAGTTACAGAAGCCAAGAATGAGCTGTTCAAGCAGTCAAGCATACAACTTTTCATTGCGTATGTTCCCATGTAATAGTTTACTGTGTATGGCTCCGGTTTCTATGCAATGGCTTTTGTTTCTATGAGAAGGTCAACGGTTTCTCATGCAGAAGTGGGGGACGTAGTCTGCAGGTCAGACAGGGTAAAATGGAGGTACTTAGGTTAAGCAAGCAATTCTACAGAAGCAGATAGCGTACGTTATGAGGGTGTAGGGAGCTCTGTTTCAGTAACTACGTATTACTTGACCTCACCACCACCATAAACTTCATGTCAGGGATTATTACCTGTCTTCTTTTGTATCTCCAATGTTCGGTTAGTAGTAGGTGTTCAACAAAAATGTGCTGAATGAATTAGGAAGTGGGTGGAACATGAGACTGCCCTGAAGTTCTCATAAAGACTTTTAGATTTATTGTCCAGGGTCAAGATCTTCCTGTATATTGTGACAGCTCTTTTCCCTTGTTTGAAGACTGCCTTTTGTGAAAGAGTTGTAGTGATAAGACGTAGCTTCCTCCCACATTGGCCTGAGTATCCAACATTTAAAAATGTGTAAGTGTTAAGGAACTTTCAGGGAAGAGCACTAAGAAAAGGCTAGCAGTGTTGATTGATTTAATTAGAAAAGTATGCTGGATGTGGGATTGGTAAAAAGTAAGGTATACATAACTTTGAAACATGGATTTCTCAATAAGGGCAGCAATAGGTAAAGGTTAGCAGAAGGGCAACTGCAGAGAAAACGAGGCTCCTAGACATAAGGGAGGTTTAATGTCAGGAGGCAGCAAAGGAGCAGAAAGGATGATGTTCGTTCCCTTTCAACTCTGGTCAGGAAGTGTAGCAGGGAAGGGTGTACCAACCTGGTGACTGTTTCTGAGGAGTCAAAGATTAGTGCATTGCTAAATATTATGATGGAAAAGAGTAGTGGGGACTGGAGTTGAAAAGGAAGGCTTCATAGAAGAAGTGGAATTTATACAGAACCTCAAAGGCCAAGTAGCATTTGGATAGGTTGAGGAGAACAGTGTGGCGACTCAGGTAGGAAATATCTTAAAAACCAAAGGCTTAGTGGCAGAAATGAGTGTGGACAATACAAGAGAAGGTTAAAAGCTCGTGAATTATGGATTCATCTGGAAAAACTGAAGGAGATAGTCTTTATCTTATATTTCCTTCCTTGTCTTTTTTTTCTTCCTTAATTTTCTTATTCTTATTTCCATCGTCACCTACTTCCCTTGAAGGTCATCTCATAACTTCTAAACTATTAAATCAAAACCTAGCTTCCAATTCTTCTGCAAGCCTATTTTCCAAATTAATATTAAATTTCCAAAATAAAAGGAATTAGATTAACTTATTGAGCTTCTTGGCTGAAAATTGGGAAAGAACAATAAAATTTCATGGAGTAGTTAATAATTAACAGCTTTTGAGTCAGATAACCTGGGTTCAAATGTGGCTTCAACATTTCTTTGCTGTGTGATCATTCAGTGAGTTACTTACAGCATCTGAGCCATTGTTTCCTTGTTGGCAAAGTGGGTATAAGATCTACTTTGTAGAATTGTTTCAATGTATGTGTAACATATTTAAACTTCCTAGCACGGTGTGTGTCACCTAGTGGGATCAATGTTACGTCATCTACCTGTGCACTGTTGAATAGTCTATATCTCTGTCTGAAGGATTTTATCTATCCTCATAACCTCATTGGGTTTACAATACTTTTAACTCCCAAATGTCTGCCTCATGTCATCTACTCTGAGTCCTCAAACCTGAAATTTCTGAAGCTTCCTGGATGTCTTCTCATGGTCATCCCAATCTCAAATTCACCAGGAATCCAAACTGGGTTCGTCTTCATCTCAAAACTTCTTCTTTGCTTTTATTAGATTATGTAACTGTTTTATTGAACAAGCTAGATTTTTATAGGTAATGACCTGGAAAAAGATCCTGAGGCACTAGTAACTCACCAGAGAGTTTATTTGAGCCAATATGAGGACTGCAGCCTGAGAAGACATAGATTCAAGAGAACTTGAATCATGTATTCCAATTTTCAGGCCAGATCTCAGTATTTTTATAATCACAGAGAAGTGAAGAGCAAGAAGAGAAAAGGGGACAGCTCCTTAATCAGCACATCAATTTTTTTATTGGTTACACAGCACCACATAGGCTGATTGGTTCTGGGGTGCATCCTAGGTACAGATGTATGAGTGAGGGTCACTAGATACATTGTCAGCTTTCCTAAGTTATGCACCTTCTTTAAACAACCGTAAGTCTGGTGGCATGTTAACAGTAGCTTGTGGTAACAGTTCCAGAATGTGTGGACGTGGACGTAGCTATGGTCCTGTTCCAGTTTCCCCAAGGCTATTAGGAATTCAGCTAATCTCAAAGCAGATTTCTGATTTATCACAGGGAACAAGTAAAAGGAAACATTTTTATTCCTCACCATTTTTTCTGTGAATGTGTTTTTCTCCTCTAAATTAAATTCTTGTTAGGCCTCAGAGCTTTTCTGATCATTCTCAAGTAATAAAAAGTATGGTGCTACCTATTATCTCTTCCCATTAAAGCTTCACTTAACTGCAGGCAGTCAAGTGTGGTTTCTTTTCACTTTCTTGCCCCCGCTTTTCTTCTGACATGGAGCTAATGTTTTCAGCAGGTTTAAAATTCGAGGTGGATAAGCAGTAAGAGGAGGAAAGATTTTCCTTTACTGTAAATCAGTGCCATGGTACAGCTGTGAATCTGTGAGAGCTGATCATTAAGATTTCAGGAATTATGTGAGCTGATTGTTAACACGGCCATTGTTAAACTTTAAATTATATAAACTTATAATTAAATAAGTTACATTAAAATAAAGGTAATAAATATTCAAAAATTATTTTCTAATTGTTTTATCTCTACTCTTGAGGCTCCTTACATCTATTATATCTATGGATGATATGCTAGTGCACATTTCTTCCCAGTGGCTCATTCAGTGATGTCACATTAATAACTTGAAATTGGCCATGATGGGAATATTTACACCATGGAAAATGGCAAATGATACAAGTAAGGGCTTGATTTATTGTACTGCTGATTGCCTAGACTTTAAAAAGTGATGGAAAAGATGTTAATAATGAAAATGAAAAGTGTGTTGTGTCTATTGTGGTATGTTGCAGTACATTGTGAATAGCACAAAAAATTGAGGAAATATTCTTCCAGTATAAGAAAACAACTATGCAATTCAGCAAAGAAGTCATTGACATTATAGGCAAACAAGTGAAATTCCAACCTACATTTTCTTTGTTTCATTTCCATCTTACTTGTGTTAGTCCATTTCTGTTGCTTATAACAAAATACCTGAAACTGGGTGATCTTCTTATTGCTTACAGTTTTGGAGGCTGGGAAGTCCAAAGTCCAGGGAGCACATCTGGTGAGGGCCTTTTCCTGGTGGTGAGTCCATAGTGACACAGGGCATTACATGGTAGATGGCTGAGCAGAGAGAGAGAGTGCTTCTCAGGCACTCTCCTTCTAAAGCCATCAGAACCACACCCATGACCACCACCAAACCATCACTAGAGCACAGTCCTCACAATCTACTCACCTCTTCAAGGCCTCATCTTTCAATCACTATACTAGGATTTCTCACCCTCTTAACACTGTCACAGTGGGAGTTAGGTTTCTAATACATGGAACATTGGGGGACGCAATTCAATCTATAGCATCCCACCCTTGACCCCCAAAGTTCATGTCCTTCTCACAGGTAAATACATTCATTCCATCCTCAAAGTCTTAACTTGTTTTAGCTCAGAAGTCCAAAATCCCATCTGTGAAATCAAAAATTATCTACTTCCAAGATACAATGGTAGGACAAACATAGGATAGATTTTCCTGTTCAAAAAGGGAGAAATAGGCCCCAAAAAAGGGGGTAATAGGTTGTAAACATGTCAGAAACCCTTCAGGGAAGCATTAAATCTCAAAGCTTGAGAATTATGTATATTTACTCCATGTTCGATGTCTTCTACATGCTGGTCTGTGGTTGGACTTCCAACTCCTCTGCAAGACCCGCTCCTATGACTTTTTTGGTCTCAGTCAATGCTTCAGCTCTTGCAGGCTGGTGTTGCACACTGGTAGGTCCACAATTCGGGGGTTTCCATGGTGGTCCCATGCTCATAGCTCCACTAAACACAGCACTGGTGGGGTTTCTCTGCTGCAGCCCGACCCACGTTTCCTCTCAGCATCGCTTTAAAGAAGCCTGTGTGCAGTGACTCTGCCCCATGACAGATCTCTTCTCGGGCCCCAGGCTTTTCCATACATCCTTTCAAATCTAGGTGGCACAGCTCTGGCATTCTGGGAACCTACAGACTTAACACCACGTAGACACTTCCAAGGTTTCCAGCTTGTAGCTTCTGAAGCCTCAGGTCCAGCCACACCTGGGGCCAATATAGCCATGGCTGAAGCAAATGGAGCAGCCAGGGTATGGGGGCCAGTATCCTGAGGTGGCCTAGTTAATGTAAATAGAAATGTTAACCAACATTCACTCTACACTTATTCCTTGCTTGGTATTATAGTTTGGCTAGGATACAAGAATTCAGCAAAAATCAGTGAAAGTGTTTTATGAGAATCAATCAGCTATATGTAATTTACAATAAAGAGTATTGTATATTTATTATTGTTTGTAAAATATTTGCTATACATCTTTATATCACTAAAATGTATAATAAACCTATGTGAACAAACACACATATAAGAGTCTACTTCAAAAAGTTCATGGAAAGGGCCGAGCCTGTGGCGCACTCGGGAGAGTTCAGCGCTGGGAGCGCAGCAGCGCTCCTGCTGCAGGTTCAGATCCTATATAAGGATGACCGGTGCGCTCACAGCACTCACTGGCTGAGCGCGGTGCGGCCAGTCTCAAAAAGGACAAAAAATAAAAAAAATTTAAAAAAATAAAAAGTTCATGGAAAGATTGTATTATCTTTTATTTTTCCATGAAACTTTTGAAGTTTCCTTATATATTCATGCATGCATTTTTTTTCTCCAGAGAACCCAGTTGTTAAACATTTACCAGCATGCCATTAGTTATAATCTAATTTTGGTGTGGCTGATTCTGAATGCCAATTCTTTCTCTCGTGGGGTGCTTTTATGGGTATGTAAGAATGCTCACGTCACTGGAGCTCTTTAACCTGGAGTTTCTGGGCCACCCCTTCTCCAGATTTAGTCCCTCTTAAGATGACATAGGGTCCACAGTGGACTTCCGGGAAAATCACTCCTTTGTCTCTACCAGATCCTGAAAGTGCACACCATGCCAACATGGCATCTCTCCTCTCTATCAGGTCATCTAGCCAGTCACATCTCCTTGCCTTCAGCTGAATCAGGTACCAGTTCCTGCATCCTTCAGACTCCAGGAGGTACATGTAAAGCTCTCCAAACAGTTATCTTGAAGTCTTCCTCACTGTGCTAGGAACAGGGAATGGGTGGGTGGTAGGGGGTGGGTGCAGAAACACTTTCCCTGTGTGCACTGAGTATGTTAGGGCTGGTGGGGTAGGCGCAAGAGAGGAGGAGGATTGGTTCTCCCAGCATACCTACAAATGTCTCCAAAAGAATTCTTATTATTGGCTTCTCCAGTTATCAAAGAATTCTCTACATTTGCTTATATAGCTTAAAGGAATGTGATGGGCTAATGCTAGCAGAATTTTACAGTCTTTTAGCATGTGCTGCCTAGATGGTCTAGTACCCTGTGTTAAAGTCATTGGTGTGCATGGTGCCTATTATATCGTTCTTAGCCTTTGAAGCTGAATTAACCAGAAACATACATTTAACCCCATGGCACACCGTGTTTGTTGTATAAATATCAGATTTATGCCATCTAGAAAACTGGAGGCAAGTTTTACACTATACTCCCTCAACCTCAAAATTCAGTTTACCGAGTTTTATCAATTCAGATGTGTTTCTCAGTTTCTTCATTTTAGTTTTGATTGTGAGGACTATTAAAAGAGTTTCCCGATTGGTTGTTTTTCCTCCATTCTCTGTTTCTAAACCTATTCTTCATGCTGCCATCTTACTAAAAGGGAAATGTAGTTACATTCCCTCCTTGCCACTTTAGCTTCTGGCACATTCCCAGTTTCCTGAAGACATCAAGAATTTTCTTGTCTCTTCATTACAAGCCTCTTTGCCCCGTCTGTGGAAGTCTATGAATCTGTGAACAGCAAACTCAAGTGCTACCTTCCCCACCATTCTCAGGCAGAAGTAATCACATCTGCAGTACTTTATTGCACTTAACAGTGGTTATTGTGTTAGAGTTGGTTTTGTTTTATTCACCTTTTCACCTTTGATTTTCTTGCCCATGCCCCTAATTCCAGCACTTAGCTCAGTGACAAGTAATATATACTCAATAACTATTTCTTGAGTCTTTAGAATTAGCATAGTGGGCCCAATCTTACAAAGACTGAGCCCTTGTAGTATGGTTAGATACACATTGAGAAGCATGAATTTAACTTATGAGATATTACTGTTCTTTATTAAATAGTTTGCTGTGGTATTTTTAGACCACGTTGTTCTAGGTAGATAGGTGTAGTGGTCAACCACAGTATCAGGATGGAACCCCCATCCAAAATTTAATTTGGATGTGAAGATTAATAATCTCTCTCTCTCTCTCACACACACACACACACACACACACACACACACAATGAGGGAATGAAAAGCCTTAATACTCACAGAATGAGGCTTTCTGAGCTTTCTGCGGGGAGCAGGGCAGATTCTCAAGTTGATTCAAAAAGGGCTTGAGAGAGCAGGGCAAGGTGACAGGATCTGCTTTCTTTGTGATTGGGAGATCAAGGTTCAGTGAGAATTCTGGCACATGTGGCCTAGGCCTTGTGTGGTTTGAGCATCCTGCAGATGCCAAGGGAGAGCACACCCAAACTTTCTCAGCTTGCCCAGAGGTGGGGCAGAAGGGGAAAGAAGAGTGGTGGGCTAGAAAGCTGTCAGCAGTCATGAAAACTGGAGTCAGGCTCTTTACTACAATAGGTAGCTTTCCCCTTGGGTAGCCAACACTCTTTGATAGGTTTATAAAACTTCCAAGCTCTTCTCAACCATACAATGGAGCTTCATAGTTCAATTTCAATTTCAAGCAATATCATCAGAAAACACCTTTATTAAATTATAAGTACACAAGGAAATCCAAAGCCAAATATAAAATATTTTTTATTAACCACCTCTCTTCTCTTTCATAGAAAATTGGGAATTCTCTTTAGCCTTATAAACTTTTTGAATCATGATTTAAATTTCTAAAAGATGTCCTTCACAGGATGAAATGTTGTTATAACACAATCCATGTCCTTTTCTGTATTCTCTATAAATAAAGAGCCTTAGGTTTACAACTTTCATGCTATTTTGGATAAAACCTTTCTACTTATGTTCCATGGCATTTATTTCTAGCTGCTATGCTTTCCACATACAAAATTACTATAACAGCACTTGAAAGAATTATTATTTATCTTGATGCTTAAGTGTTTTCCATGTGAGTGTGTCAGGCAACATTTTACATCAGCTACATTGAGGTTAAGAAAAATACAGATTGTTTATTTGTACCTCTTTTTTTCTTCTTCTTCTTGCGTGGCTGGCTGGTACAGGGATCCGAACCCTTGATCATGGTGTTATTAGCACGACATTCTAACCATGAACTAACCGGCCAGCCTTATTTATTTGTAAATAAAATCTTTCCACTGCTAGTTATTATACTGAAGAAATAGAAAGTAGCAATACTTTCTATCGTGGCTGGCTGGTACAGGGATCCGAACCCTTGATCATGGTGTTATTAGCACGACATTCTAACCGTGAACTAACCGGCCAGCCTTATTTATTTGTGAATAAAATCTTTCCACTGCTAGTTATTATACTGAAGAAATAGAAAGTAGCAATACTTTCTATTTGCACTTTTTGTTTATTGAAATCACTTGTATTTTCTACAGAATAAATGAAGATGCAAAGAAAATAAAGTATATTTCCTTTCAAATGAGTAAAATGTTAAATTATGGTATCAAATGGGTATTGCTAATTTATTTCATTTGATGTACAGTACTGACATTAGCAATAGTCTGTATCTCTTAAAGAATTTAATATTTTTAAAGAAAAATGAACTGATTTCTATTGCTTCAAATACTATTGCACTACTCATTAATTTTTTTTCTCAAGTTGAAATTAACCCAAGACAGATGTATATAAACATTTAAGTAAACTTCTTTTTATATCTTGAAAATGTTTTCAGGTTTACATGAGACTTTAAAGTTTTAGTTGTCAAAATTATCTTTAATCAGTTCATATATGGTAACAATGATCCACATTGAGAATGCTTGATCAAACATCAATCTAAAAAAGAAACATTCTCATTTCATCTTTAGAATTGGGAGACACAGATCTAACCAATTTCCTGGTTTGGTTCAAGTCAGGTCATCTATTGCATAGAGAACATATTGCAGAACAGCAGTATAAAAAATAATTGATACAACACCAAAACTTTTGTGATCATTGTGGCTGTGAAATTGCATTCACAGAGGGAAAAGTTTTTCCTCAGTAAGATGAAACACTTATTTAAAGAGACACATCAGCTAGCTGGCTGTGCAATGTTTCATTTTTTGACATCTTTGAACTAATCTAAATTTTTCTTAGTTATAGAATAGTTACAAATTCTGGTGTTTGTAGAGAATTGGAAACCCATTTATTTCCTCCTTTCTTTCTCCCCATCTATCTGCCTCAGGAACCTACACTATCTTTTCCTGTATTTATCATTATTCCCTATTGAAAAGATATGTTAATGTCAATTGTCAGATGGCCATGACTAATGGAATCATAATGTAACTGCCTTTTTTACATTGGAAGGTAATTGAGAAATAAGTCAAAACATTTTACAAACCTAATCATATTGGAAAAACGTGAATAACTTTTTAACAATATTCCTATTTTCCTCTGACATGTCTGGGTCATTTTTTTCTCTCTCCTGTGATGATTCATTTTCTTTCACCTGCCCCTAAATGCAGCTGTTTCTCAAAGTTCTATTCTCTACCAAGTTCTCTTCTCATTCTATACTTCCTTTGTTAGGACACCTGCTCTTAGTAGCCTACAAAATACAAGTGTACTTCAAAAAGTTTTTGGAAAAATATAATTAAAAGACAATATGAATTTGTCCATGAATATTTTGAAGACCTCTCGTATGCATTATTCCCTACTTCCTTACTAACAAAAGCCCAATTTTGTTTGAATGGACAATGAACCACTTAAAAACAGCTGTCTTTCCAAGACTCTCATTTAGCAGAGGTGGCCATGTGACATGGTTATGGCCAATGAGTAAATGAATGTCAGCCAGCGATTTGGGGAAAGCCTTTGCTCTCCTGATGCAGGTACTGCTAGTTTCTCCTTTCCTTTTCCTCCTTCTTCCTGTCTGGAATGTGGTTGTGAGATTAGGGTATAGCAGCCATCTTGCAACCATGAGATGACAAGTATGAATATGAAGGCACATACACTCATGATATGGAGGGGAGAGACGGAATGATCCGATCCTTCTCTAAAAGCTTAATCGAACCTCTTTTTAAGCTCTTGATTGTCTGTCTCCAGGCCTGTACATGTCTATATTTGATTATGCCATATTTATTCCTATTCCTCATCTCTGCTTTCCCTTCCATGTACTATCTGAAAGTGTAAAACACTGAAGGCAACATTCTGCATCATTTGCAAAGTCAAAGAAGTTCAGTGATTTATTCTGGCATTTCTCAGTGTGATTTATCTGCAGCATTTTGCTGTTTGCATATGATTTATAATTTGGGGACTGTGATGACAGCTTGATTTTGTTACACCATTGAATGTCCACACTGGTGCTAATTCATTTTAATTGCTCCTACAAATCCAGTCCAAATTATTTTTTTGTGAACGTACATTGTGAGTGGGCATGACATATTTTATCGGACATAGATTCCTATTTGTCACCCATTCTATATTGAGCTTGCTTAGCAATGAGTGGGAAGTAGGCCACTGTGTAGACTAACTTATAATTAATACCTGTGTGTATCTAGAAGCATATCTACATCTACATCTACATATCTGATTGAAATATTAAATAGTTATATAAATGTAGCTGTTTCCAAGCAATGGCTTTGTCTTACTGCCAGTCATCATGGATTTCTATTTAATTGTTTAATATGGTAAATTTCTAAGTCTGAATATATTTCTTCAGTTCCTTAGAAGTTTGTATTAGTTCAAATTAGTCAAATATGCTCAGTAAGCATGTTGTACTTCTGTAATGAAAAATCTAATAAAATGGATTAAGAGAAGTGTATTTGGGTTATGCAAATGCAAATCAATATGACCATTCTAGTGTCATTCAAAAGTCTTTAAATGGTTACCTTTTCACTCATTTGTTCTTTCAACAAATATTTATTGAGCACCTGCTATGTGCTAGACATTGTTTCAGGCACTTGGGATATATGGATGAATAAAACAAACAAATTTCTGCCATACAAGAGAAAAGAAATAATAATAAAATATGTATATATACAGCACAGTATATTAAAAAGTACTAAGTGTATGGAAAACAATTAGAACAAGAAAAGTAGGATCAATAATATGTGTGGAGGTGTGCTGTTGAAAATCTTAATTAAGGTCAATAGGCAGGTCTCATTGAAAAGATGACAACTGAGACATGAAGGGGGAGAGAAAGCCACACGGATGTCTGGGAGAAAAGCATAATCAGCCACGGGGCAGGGCCAGGGTGTTGGGCAGACAGTACAAAGGCCCTAAAACGGTAACATGTCTGGCATGGAGAAGGCCAGTCTGGTTGGAGCAGAGTATATGAGGGAGACAGAAATATGGTAAGAGGTCAAAGAGGATCAGGAAAGGGGTGGGCAGATTAAGTAGAGCTTTGTAGGCCATGTAAGAACTTTGGCATTTATTTAGTGAAACAAGGAGTCATTGTAGGGCTTTGAGCAGAAGAGTGACATGCTCTGGAGGCAGGGTCAAAAGCAGAGAGATAAAATGCTGCAGATGAGAGGAGATGACAGCTCGCACCAGGGCTAATATTAAGATTCTGAATCTGTTTTGAAGGAAGAAATGGAAGAATTTGGGGAGGTTGACAGAGTTTTTATCATCCATACCAGGTAGTTCGAAAACTGAAAAGGAATGCTATTAAGTATTGTGCCAAGATAAGAGACAGAAACCAGAATTGTCCTGGACAAAGCTGGACACAGTAAGATCATTATACTTATTAATGACCTTGAAAAGAGCATTTTTTCCCTTTTGGAAAACAATTTCTACTTTCTTTTTCTCTTAAATCCACTCTAGTCAGACTTTGCCCCCATGAGCCATGGAAATTGGTCTGTTTCGCAATTGTTTATCCTACATCAGAAAAATATCCTCTGGGCAAAAGCAGCATCGCATGCTGGGAAAAAAAGAAAAGTAAGTATTGTGCCAAAGCATTTGGCTTAAATAGACAGAAGGGTGATATGCGTATGCCCTCCTTTGAGATGTGAAACTGTCGGGTGTATTATGAGTTGAATTGTTTCCCCCCCAAAGTTTAATGTGTTGGAGGCTTGGTTCCCACCATGACAGTCTTAAGAGGGTGGGAAATCCTACTATGGTAGTTGAGAAAGGTGGGGCCTTGGAGAATTGATTGGATTGTGAGGACTGTACCCCTTGGAATGGATTGATTCATTCTTGAAATAATAGGAGTGTTTCTGGTGGCTTTAAAAAGAGAGTGAATGAGGAGGTTAGTCTCTGTCTTGCTGCTGCCTTTCTTGACCACCAAAGAAGGCCCTCACTGTAAGTGTTCCCTGGACTTCAATTTTCCCAGCCTTGAAACTGTAAGCAAAAAATACTGTTTCTTCACAAATTACGCAGTTCCAGGTATTTTGTTATAAGCAACAGAAAGGGACTGATATAGGGTAGAAAAGGGAACAGGATCTTCTTTTTGGGGAGTAGGGAGGTGGAAAGAGGGAGAAAGGGGATTCAGTTCTGTTTTATAGATGTTAAGTTTGATATGTCCATTAGAGATTCAGTGAAGATAATTGACTAGACATGTTGAAGTTTGATAATAATGTCTGGGTTGGATATGTCTATTTGGGAATGGACAGCCTATAGGTAGTGTTTAAAAGTCATTAGACTGGAGGAGATCATTTAGGAAGTAAATATAGATGGAGCAGAGAAAAGGACCAAGAACTGAACCATGAGGTATTTCAGTATCAGAAGATTAGGCAGAAGAGGAGGGTCTACCAAAGAATTCTGAAAAAAGTCATGAGTAAGATAGAAGGAAAACCAAGAGATGAAAGCCCAGTGATGAAAGAGTTTCCAGGAGAAGGGAATGATAGGCTTTGTCAAATGCCACTAATAAGTCAAATAAGATAAGACTGAGAAATGTTCTTTGGATTTTGCAATGGAGAGGTCATCGGTAGGTTGACCATATGAGTTTAAGTTATCATCCAAACTTGACCTTTCTAAAACAGGAGGTTGTATTAATTATGATGCCAAGACAATATGCATAAGCCAGAACTTTCTTAGGCAAAATAGAACATAAGGTCACTGTAGTTATTATTGATCTTGAAAAGAACATTTCTTCTCCCTTTGCAGAAACATTTCTTCTCTGCTTTTCTCTTAAATCCACTCTGATCAGTCTCTTCCCTTACAATCTGCAGAACTGGATCACTTTCACAATTATTTGTCTTAGAATGAAAGATATCTCCTGGACAAAAACATTATTAAATGCTGAGATTACATTTCCTCTTGTCTTCTGCTGGATTTGGGTCAATAAATTTTTCATATTTAAATCTATGTGGATATATATCATATCTATATATACTTTCTACTACTTTCTACTTGTGAAAGTTGGTCTAATTTATTTAGATCAAGGGTCAGCAAACTTTTCTTATAAAGGGCCAGATAGTAAATATTTTTGACTGTGCAGACCATATGGTGCTTCTTTTAACTAGGCAACTCTGTCACTGAAGCATGAAAGAAAGCAGCATAAATGATAAGTAAATGAATTAGCATGGGTGAGTCCCAATACAACTTTATCCGTGGACATTGAAATTTGAATTTCCTATAACTTATGCATGCATGCTTTTTAAAAATTAACTTATCATAGAGATAACTGAAGAATCACATGAAGTTACAAGAAATAATGCAGAAAGATCCATGTACCCTTTATCCAGTTTCTCCCAGTGATAACATCTTAAAAAACAATATCACAACCAGAATATTGACATCCATACTTGCAACGTACAGAACATTTCCTCCACCACAAGGATCCCACATGTTTCTCTTTTATGGCCACACCCACTTCCTTCCCATCCCATCCCCTCTTTAACCCTTAGTAACTACTAATCTGTTCTCCATTTCTGTAATCTTGTCATTTAAAGAATGTTATATAAATGGAATCAGACAATAAGCAACCTTTTGGGATTGACTTTTTTCATTCAGCATAATGCTCTGGAGATTCATCTAGGTTGTTGCATGCAGTTAAACCTGTTTTAGCAGACTTTCTCTGACACCATGTTGGCAGGGGAATGGATGGCACCTCTAACTGCCAGGCGGAGGTTGAATCCAGGTTCACCACATGGCCTCTGTTGATAGCGTCTAAATTGGCTAATGCCATTTCCTAATGCTATTTCTACCTGAGGAACAAATAATAAACACTTGACCTGAAGAGTTATTTTGCAGGAGGGGGTGCTTTGTTGTGAGGTTTTTTTTGTGCCTGAGAGTCTACATCTCAGGGTACATTATTTCCCACCCCTGATTTACTTGTGACTGACAGAGTGAAATCTCATCTTCCTTCCTAGCATTGCATGACAGGTTAACAATATCTCTAAGGTAAAATGAATTCCCAGGCCCCAAATAACAAGACATTTGAGAACACAACCATTTGAAAAGAAAAATAAAGGATTACGTTGCAGAAGCAGAATATTAGAGCAGATACAACAAAATTAAAATAAAAATAATAAACGTAATAAAAAAGATAAAAAAATTATTAACAGTATGAAACAAAATGAATAAAACACAAAAAGAACAAACATGGAATATTATATATGAAAAGTAGTTGCATAATAAACACAGCAGATGGAGTAAGTAGCAGAATGGATAAAGCTTGAGAAATGAAGTATTGAAAGAGAAGACCAGATTGAGAAAACCGTCCAAAAGGAAGAAGTGAAGGACAAAAAAGTAGGAAAATACAAAAGAGAAGCCAAGAGACAAGGAGGATAAAGGAAAAGTACTAATCTCTTAGAATTAAAAGTTTTTGAAAGGCTTCAGATTGAAAGAATTTATAGAACACTAAAGGAGAGAAATAGCGAAAACACACAATAAAAATATTATACTGAAATTCAAGATTATCAAAGACAAAGAGATAAATATAAAACTTTACTGAGAGAATGAAAAATTCACATGCAAAGGAACAAGAAAAGATCAATTTTTTTCCACTGCAACACTAGTGTCAACAAATAAATGGAGCAATATTTTTAAAAAGATCTTGAATTTCGTATGAGCCAATTGTCCTTCAAAAGTGAGGGCATCATATAAAAAGAGCATTCTCAGGCAAACAAGACTTTCAGGTTGGCCATGCAAAAGTTTCTACAGAAAACAATTTTGGATGAATTACTTATTAAATAAGAAGAGAAACAAATCCAGCAAATGTAAGAGATACATGAGGTGAAGATGATTTTAAAAGTTGATAATGTTTGTTGCTGTCTTAAAAATTTCTAGTCACTTCCTTCCAAATACATTCATAAAAACTCAGACTCAGAATTGAAAGTCTAAATAACGACAATATGGTAGGGATTGAGGGACTATTTCTTGTTTTATTAGGGGGACTATACAGATATAAATTTAAAAACAAAGCAAGAAAGAATTAATAGGAAACTTAGAAAAAGTGGGACAAACTGAAATAATGAATGAAGACGATAGAAGCAGGTCCAAGTATATCTAATTAAAAGAAATTAGACTAAACTCGCCAGCCAAAAAATAAAGATGATAAATAAAGTAAATGTGAAAGTTAATTCTAGGTGACAACTTGATTAGATTAAGCAATACCAAGAAACCTGGTAAAGCTATCTGTTTAAGTGTCTCCATGAGGGTGTTTCCAGCAAAGATCAGTATGAGAGCCTGAATGCACCAGGTGGGAAAAATCCACCCTCAATAGGGGCGGGAACCATCCAATCCACTGGGGGCCTGGAGAGAAAAAGGCAAACCTTTCTGTGTCTGCCGAGCTGAGATACACTCTTCTCTCCTGTTTGTGGACATCAGAGCTCGAGACTTCAGCTTTTGGGTTTCAGGACCACATAAACCAAGGACACCATCAGCTTCCCTGGTTTCGAGGACTTTGGACTTGGACTGAGCCATCTACCACCATTGAGTTTGCAGATGGCCTATTGTGAGACTTCTCTTCACAATTGCATGAGCTAATTCCCCTAATAAATCCCCTCTCATATACTTATAAGATATCCTATTGATTCTGTTTTTCTGGAAAACCCCAACTAATATAGTAAATAATTTAAATGTATAGTGTTCACAAGAGAAATACCAAAAAGATAAGAATATGTACAGATCAAAAATAAAAATATGAAAAAAAGATACATTGGTCAAATGTTAACCAAGAGAAAGTTGCTGTAGTTATTTATGTGAGATAAAATAGACTTTAAGGTAAAAAATAATTATTAGGAATAAAATAGGTCATCATGTAATGATAAAGATTCAATGCACTATGAAGAAATAAAAATTTAAGCCTTAAAATATATGAATCAAAATTGATATGACAGAAGTCAATAAATCCACTATCATACTGATATTTCAGTATACCCTTTTGATTATTAATTTATATATATAAAAGACCAGAAAGATTGCAAATATCTGAATAATACTATTAACAAGCTTGCTATGAGAGACACGTATAGAGTTCTGCATCTAAAATTAGAGAAGGCACATTTTTCTGAGGAAAATGTGAAACATTTACAAAAATTGATCATAAACCTGGCCATAAAGGAAGTTTAATAAATTTCAAAAAAACAGGCATAATTCAGACCATGATTTTTAAACAATTAAGTTTGAAGTTAACAACAAAAACATAAATACAGAATCCTACATATTTGGAAAATTTGGAAAATGCTACCAAATAACTCATGGGTGATGGAAAAAACCATATGAAAATTAGAAATTTAGAGAAACAATTTAGAACTTAGAGAAGAAGCTGTGGTTCTTCAAGAGAAATTCATAACATTAAGGATTTACATTAGAAAAGAAGAAAGGATCATAATCAGTGAACTAAGTATCTATCTTAATAAGAAAAAAAAAGAATAGCCCAAATAACATAGAAAGGAGTATACATATATAGCAAAATCAACAAAAGACAGTACAAAAATAAAATTTAGAGGCACACAAATATTTCTGGAACACCATGTATTGGGGGATATTCATGTAGTAACAGGTATGCAGGTCCTGCATTGTCCATTATATTCTGGGGCATTCTATATGTATCTCCCTGAGCTGGACACCAGATTCCAGGATAGGCACCCCTGGCTTTGGACTGAGAAAAAAGCACAAATCCCTTCCCCAGCATATTCAAGGAACAAAGTCCACGTGTACAGGTCATAGCACTGTGACCTGGCAAAACCCTGGTCTTTATCCTCATTCCTCTACCATGGCCTTCAGTAAAGAGAATGCACTGGCATGTCCTTTGTCATGGTGTGAGGCAGTCAGTTAGTCATGAGCAGGTAGAGAGAAATGGAAAATTAAACTTCCTCCCCTTTGGGTAACTTAATGGAAACTCCATCCAGAATCCACCCCTTTTGTGGGCAACTTGATAAAGAAAAAGCCACAATTGGACCACAAGGGCCTGCTAGGGACTTTCCAGGTAGAAGGACAAGTGCAAAAGGACTAAACTAAGACCTTGGGTAACCTTTAAACATGCTAACACTCATTAGGTGCTTATAAATATGCAATCCATAAATAGATATCATTATAACACACTGTATTGTGGGTAGGGATATGTGCATAAGAAAACCAATTATATAACCCCAGATGTCAATCAAAAGTGTCAATCAAGCTTACAAATGCATATGCAAAATTAGTGGAATAAAACAGCCATGAACTTACATGTAAGGGCCTGTTGTGCTCTTTTACCTGACCATAATCCTGCTGACTGGGCCAATTTTCGGGCTAGGGCTGGGTCTGGAGCTCACAGACCCCTCAAGCCCATTCACAGACTGGGTCACAAACCCTTCACATGCCAGGCTGGGTCACCAGACCCCTCACACGCAGGTCTGTGAGCTAGGTAACCAGCAAAAAGTTCCTTGGAAGCCATAGGTTCGAGAGCATGGCTGCATGTGCCAGATGCCTGAGGCAGTAACCAGCCAAAGCAGCCAGCGCCACACATGCGCACTAACTCCACCCACACACACACTATTTGCTTACAAAGAATGTGCCACACCACCCCCAACTGGACAGGCAGGTGATGAGGCCTGATTAAATTATTCTATTTTCCCAGTATGGCCATTCACTGCTCAAGGGAATGGTCCACTTCTCTCTTGAAGTGTTTCTTCCTTCCTGTATTCATTAAAGCTTTGCTATTGCTGTTGATTTGTGTTTCTGATTCTTCATTGACCTAAAAAAGAGCTGAGTCTGACGGGACTTTTGTCCCTGGCAACACCTGACTGATCAATGCTCACTGGGAGGAAAGAACTGTGCAATGGGGTGAAGAGAACACACATAATGTGTCTGATGTTTTCAGCAGTGTAAGCAGGACATGCAGACTCTGAAGAAAGCTCGTGTACTATACAACTCAGGGCTATGTCAGTGATCTCAGAGGTTATTTTCAAAGGTGAGAAGGGTGGCGGTGTCACCATGCAAACATAAATTTATTCCAGTACTTCACATTGGTATCTATGTGTTTAGCCATAAATTCAATTTTTACTAGAGCTTCTGTTGACACTACCACAAACTGGCCACTACTGCTACTAAAAGTATTGTTCTACACCAAGCATCAGAAAACTTTTTTCTGTAAAGGGCTAAATAGTAAATATTTTAGGCTTTCTAGGCTATAGTGTCACTGTTTCAACAATGCAACTTTGCATTGTATTTGTGAAAGCAGCCATGGATAGAATTTAAACGGTTGAGTGTGGCTGTGTTCCAATAAAACTTTAATTACAAAAACAGGTAGCAGGACAGATGTGGCCCACAGGCTGTAGTATGTGGATCCCTTAAAACAGTTAACTCTCCATCCAGTAATTGGTCTGCATATCTTGGTGAAGGGATAGGAATACAACCTGCTTGCTAGCATGTGAGGTGGTCGTTTAGCCATACTGTAGAGTTTAATGAATTACCCCACAGCAGTTGCTCCATCTTCCAATATGAGAAGAAACAGAACCCTATGATCCACACTATAGGAATCCCTACAAAGGAATTATCATTAAGTGACATGATTTGCAGAGCTGAGATGAGAATTTGAGGAAAGCAAACAGTTAAGGAATTGGAAAGGAAGATTCTCAGTTTTCTTTGGAGAGTAGGACTTACTAGTGCTTTTAGAACCCAGGATACCTTTCTGAGGGTGATCTACAAACCCTGTCTATTCCTTCGTTGCCTGTGTATTTGTAAGTTTGATAAAACAATAAAAAATCTTTATTTTACAGTCATTTAGAAGTTGTTTTAGGAGAGGTTTGGGGGTCTTTGGTAGTCTTTGGACATATTTTTCTTTATCCTGTTTTTTAGGATGGATAACAAGCTCAACTTGTGCATGACTGCTCTGTCTTGTCTGTAAACACAACACACACACAAACACACACGCATCAAAAGGGCAGCCAAAGCATCTTCATAGCCTGCTTCCCTGATTCATATGCTTGCCTCGAATATTTACTTGACAGCTTATAGGACCAGCACGTTCAATATGACCACAGTGGATTTTCATCAGTAGGGAAGGGGACTGGGACACTTCTTCAGTGGGCAGTTGAGGGTCTCTGGTGGACTCACCAGCAATTCGCAGAGGAGGATACACATAGGTCTTTGGGGGCAAAGAAGTCACATTGAATATTGGGAGCAGAGTGAGGGTCAACAGTGACAACTTAACACTATGTTTCACTGCTGCGGAGGGAGGGTTTATGACCTTGGGTAGATATTTACTCAAAGAAGAGGTATTGTTTCTGTAAAAAAAAAAAAGGTAGCTGATAGAAACAAAGAAACGAAAGAAGAACTTGTTTATGGCTAAGGAGCAATCATTAGTGTTTTAAAGATACTTTCCCTATGGTTATTAAATCCATTTTTTCCTACAATAACAGTCATTTTTGTGTATTTGGGTCAAGCCTGTGTATTTCAGAGGAAAATTTTTTTGTGTAAAAATCGACCAGACAAGCTAAGGCACTGGGAAAAACGGTTATTAAATCCATTTTTTCCTACAATAACAGTCATTTTTGTGTATTTGGGTCAAGCCTGTCTATTTCAGAGGAAAATTTTTTTGTGTAAAAATCGACCAGACAAGCTAAGGCACTGGGAAAAACCTGGTACCTCAACTACCGGGAGCCCTTATTTGAGGAATTGCCACAGAATTTTCTAAGCATTTCCCTTATGAAAAGCCTTCCGGAAAACTTCCATCAGCAAATTGTTCAGGAATCTCCCAGATATAATCTGAATGTCTGCAGATCTCTCTATTGCCAGTGAGAGATTATTCCAGCCACCGACGTTTTCCTGCCTGGACTGCCACAGTGGCTTTGGGGCTCTGCTCTCCTTTCCCTCGGCCTGCGGTTTTCTCCTCACAGCAGCCAAATTGACCTCTTAAAAACACAAATTTGATCAGGTCATTTCCCTGCTTCACCCCTCATGGCTTCCCATTTCCCATAGAATACCATCCGAACTCCTTGCTGAGCTGTACTGGCCATATGGTGTGCTGTATGATTTGGCCTCTGCTCAGTGCTCCAACGTCATCTTGTCCCCTCTTCCCCCGAGTGACTGTCTCACCCGACAGTCCCCCTTGGCAAAGACGCCCTGCTTGTTTTCTTCCACCGAGGGCTTTTACACGTGCTGTTCCCCATGTCTGGGGGACTCTGTCTTGGTTACACAGCTGCTCCTTCTAATGCTTTGAATTTCACTTCAAGCATTGTCTCCTCTGGGGCTTTCCCTGACCCCCCCCCCCAAAAAAAAATGTACACCCCTGGGCACGCTCAATTCAACCCTCTGTTTGCTTTTCTTTATGTCACTGACGCCTTCCTGAAATTATTTTGTTCAATTGTTGCATAAAAGCTTTGGATGATCTTGACAGAAGCTGCAGAAGTGAGGGGGGGGGGGGGGTTGGGGGGGGGGCTTTTGGAAAAAGGGGGGGGGGTTTTGTTTTTTTTTGGGAAAAGATGGGCTATATAAACTACCGTATTTTTTCTGGAGTGTGGTTCTCCAAGGCTTTGAACATTCTAGGAGATGGTTTATAAATATCGAAACAAAAGAAGGAAAGAGAACGTGCAGTTCTCTGCAAAATTATTTTAAGGCTCTTTCTTATCTGTTTACTAATTTAATGTCAACTAATGAGAGTCAGGGTAGTGCAGTGTTCTGAAGCTGAACTGAATCCCTGTTCTTCTGCTTACCAGCTGTGTGATCTTGTGGCTGTTAAAGCCTGCCTGTGCCTCAGTGTCCTGATCTGTAAAGTGGGATCATAATAGGAGCCTCCCGTAAATTTGTTGAGAGGATTGAAGTAATTAATACACCCGTGCTCCTTGAATGGGCTGTGGCACATAATAAATATTTGAATAAATATTGACTATCATTATTGCCAGAGAGTAGAAAACAACCTGGCCTCTTGGGGCCTCTTTGGAGAAATGCAAGGTCGGAATTTCCATTTCCACTCTGGATGAGGTGACCAGAGGGATCAGGGCATACCTCCTGCCCTCCCCTCCCCATTTCTGAAGCATTTCCAGGTTTTGTCCACAGAGCTTCAAGATGGGCAGGTATTTTTCTGTCTGTCCTTATTCAAACTACTTAAATAGTTGAAAGCAATGAAAGAAATCTCACCAGCAGCAGCTGAGGAGCAGTACAAGTAACATCTGAGAAATACTAAAAGGGACTGTAGAAAAAATGCTCTGATTTGGTTGCTAAGTACACACACACACACACACACACACACACACACACACGCCTCACAGCTTTTTAAATATATTTACTAAATAGACTTAGCATAGGGAAAGGATTCCCTCTAATCTTATTTGTCAACTTGTTTATTTTCTTATTTCACCGAGAACAAAATCCATGAGTAGGAATCTAGACTACTTTGCTTATTATATCTCGAGCACCTAGAAAAGTATTTGGCACAGTATAGCCACTCAACAACTGTTGAATGAAAGAAAAATCTCAGTAATCCTTAGAGATAAGATGCTATAATTATCCCATGGCATAGATTTAAAAAACTGAGGCTAATTAAACTTGTCCAAGTTCACATCTAGCCATTGCTGGAGCTGGGTTAAGCTAGTGCTTTTAAACATCCCATATCATGGTACCATGTTCCCCTCTTTATAATATCAATTCAACTACTTTTCTACTCCATCTTAAATTCCACCTGGATATGACCACCTCATTCACTGCTTCACACAGCCCCTAATCTTTCACTCATACAATCCAACTAGCAAGTTACTGATAGAATAATCTGTAAAAACTGGTTTTCTCACGTCAGTCAACTGTTCAAAAATGTCAGTAACATCCTGTAGGAATGAATATTCCTGTCTACATCAACTTGATGATCCCATGTTTATTCCTAATTTGGTGTCATCTTTTCTTAGGTTACTCAGCGACACTGAAAATTAAACTCTTACTCAGTATATATACATCTTAATTTAAAAGTGATTCTTTGATTTAAGAGAGACTTGTTAAAGGCTTCTTAATCACAAAAGAAAAAAACTGAGAAAACTGAGGCTCAGCAAAGTTATGTGACATTAACTGAGTTTTCTGTAGTCTTCTGACAGGGTGTTATAGTTGGAGCCAAAGCCACATAAGAGTTAACTGTTTAAAAAAAAAAAAAAAAAAAAGCAAGGAGGAGTCTCTAGCTCCAAGCAGCTAATCTTGAAACCTGTTTCCAAGATTGTAATCTGTTTTATGCAACCCTCAGAACCAAAAAAAACCTTAGGAAAGGATTAAAATTTATGTAAACAAAGATCCCTTTATTTACAACTCTGTGTCTCTGAAGAGCAAGAGGCTCCAGCTTGCATGTCTGCAGTGCTCTATTCACACTGATTATTTAATATATAATTTTTCAGAAATCTGATGATTTTTTACAGTTTAGAAGCAACAGTGGATAGAGGTGATGGTGAATGAGAAGGTAAAAGTTGTTCATTTATTCGGGTTGTTGTGGGTTGCAATCCAGTCACTTTTGCTTGGAAAAATATGAAGTAGATTTTTAATACTTAGTTATAAATAAAAGATTCTTTGGGTTTTCTAAATACTGTTCTTTCTCTATACTTTCCTGATAGTAATGGCAATTCTATTTAAAGCATAATTTGTTTTGTGCAATAGCAATAATATCGTTTGTTTATACACACAGACTCACGGATACATACTTTGAGGTTTCAAATATGTAGTTCCAAGTGGGCTTAGAAGTGAGTCTAAAGGATACGGGATAATGTTGTTTTCCTCCTGCTTTGTCATTGACCTGAAAAGGCCCTCTTTGTTTACGTGGTTCTTCTGCATCCATCTTTCAAGTTTTGACCAAGCCCCGTGTCCTACACACCCCGCTCTCCCTCCCCTAAATCACTGTAGAGTGTCAGTTGTCTATACTATACACACATACACGCGTAACACTCACATATACACACTCCACGGGGGTTTTCTTTCAAAATTGAAAAATGAGAACATTATTTTTTCAAAAGCTAAATAACACAAAAGAATTCAAAAAGTCAATTTTATGCATATCCTTTTACATTTCTTTCTATGCTCATGTAAAACATAATTTTATGTAATTATATAATATGCCCCCCCAACTTTTATTTGCAAGCTTAGGATCATCATTATGTAGATGACTTGACTAGTTGCTCTGTTCATTTAAGTATGTACTGTGGACATTTCTCTAGGGTCAGCATATGTATCCAAATCACACTTGGTTCATATGGGTATATCCTTAGACAGGAACATCCACTTCTGTAGAACAGATCTCCCAAAGTGAAATTACGGAAACATTGTCTTCTGCAATTCATAACCCCACCATTTCTCCACCCAATTTTATTGGATGTTATAAATCTTTTAAATTTTGTTAACTTATTATGTGAAAAAAATAAGGGTATTATGCATGATTTTGATTTGCATTTACATGGATACTGGTGAGACTTAGCATTTTTTATAAAAAGATTATAATAATTTTTTTGTCCATTTGCATTTCCTCTTTTACAAACCCTCATTCATACATTTTACCCATGTTTGTTTTTTTCTTTACAGTTTATAGGATTCCTTTTTTTACAGCAGAGATATAAACCATGCCTTCCATAAATGTTTCAAACATTTCTCCATGTCTTTCTTTTTACCTTATGATATTTTTTGCCTTTGTGTAATTCGTATTATTATGAAGTATACTATAAATTTTTTCATTATAGTTTCTTATTATTGTCTTTTTAAAGAAGTTTTTCTCATCCTAACATTTTCCTCATTAATTTTTTTTTTTCATTTTTTAAACTTAAATTCTTTAATCCATTTCCCTTTTTATTGTTGAACATGATATTTGGCAGGACTATCACTCTTTTTTTCTTGCCAGACAGAGATCTAATTATGATATTAAGATCATTTATTAAATAAGCTGTAACTTTCCTGCTGAACTATAATAGAAGTATTTATTATGAAAGACATTTTCATTTATACTAGACCAACATATGGACTCAGTTTTGTACCAGTGACATGTTTGTCTATTTTTGTGCTTGAAACATGCTGTTTTAATCAGATTAGTGTCATAGAAGGTTTTAGTATCTCCTGTGGCAGGTGACTACAACGTTCTTCAATGTTTTTAGGCAAATCATACACATGTATTCTTCATATACATTTTAAAATCATTTTTATTAGTTCTAAAGTAAAACAAATAAAAATCAATACCTCAATGAAATTGTGACTAAAATTGAAGTAAATGTTTATATTTATTTAGGAAAGATAAAGATTTGATAATATATTTTTTGGGTCTAATAAGGACCATGCCTCTTGCTGAACACATACCTCTTGCTAGAAATTTAAAAAATTTATTCAGCATGTTCTTCAACATAAAATTTTGTGGTTTTCTTTGTATAGTTGCTGCATATTTTTGTTAAAATTTTCTAAGGTATTTTGTAGTTCAGTTGTTATTGTGAATGGGATTTTATTTCAATTTTAATTTTAATATGGTACTGCCAGTATAAAGAGAAGCTTTCTTTTGTATATTTACTTTGTATTATGTCACTGTATCATATCCTTTTATTAACCATAATATCATTATAAAAACTTTTTTGTGTGTTTTACAAACATTAATAAGTGTCTGCAATTAAAGAAATTTTGCTTTTGAATTTATAATATTTACTTCATTTTGTTTGTCTTCCTGTATTGCCTGGAAATAACAAAACAGCACTGAATAATGATATTAGCTGGCAACCTTTATTTGTTTCTGATTTTAATGGGGGACTAGCTTAGTTATTTCACAGCACATTTACTTGCTTAGTGAGGTGCCTGCCGTGTTACTGTCATCATCTTCCTGCTGAGATGGTAAGCAATTGCTAGCACAATATTAGTGGAAGTATCTGCTTATGGAAATTAACCTTCTCAGCCTCTGAATATCAGAGGCTTGAATGTACCACCAACTTCTGGATATTAGAAATGTCTAAATAACTGAAGAAAAAAATATTGTGTTATATCCACCTCTTGCTGGGATAATTTACTATTCCCCAGGAATAGTATTCTAAGCATTTTTTCTCCTTTACACAGAGCTGAATTTGTAGAGGTGGTCATATCACCTTATCAGGAACAGCTTGCTCTAGCTGTAGCTTGTCTCCCCAATGGGAAGTCACAACATTTCATGTTTTCCTGAAACACTAAGGCAAGCTGACCAGAATGGGCAGGGAGACTTCCAAAGATTCAGTCACAAAGACAGAACTGTTTCAAAAGGTCCTAAGGATTGCTTCACTGAATTTTGAAGCATTGTCTTGTGCGTGGGTGCATGCTTCTGCCTTGAAATCACCTGATCCGGAAAGAGGGCTACCACTGAAACCCACGCTTATCTTTCTCTGTGAAGATCACTGAGCAACCATTGAACCATGGCTGTGCTCCACTTATTGCTAGATTGATACAGGGGTCACGAATAAATTTTTTAAAATCCCAGCAAGAGGTGTGTATACAGCAAGAGTTGTGGTCCTTATTAGACCAAATATATATATATTATTAAAATCTTTATCTTTCCCAAATAAATATAAATATTTAGTGCAATTTTAATCATAATTTCATTGTTTTCATGAAAATCTAGTCAAGGGAAGTTTTATTATAGTAATGTCACTCAGTTATTTGAAATTTTTATAAATAATATGTCAAAAATCAAATAGTGCTCTAAAACCAAAAATTACTATCATTTGACAATTTGGTTTTCCTTTAAGCGCATTAAAAGCTGTCAAATTCTTATAGAATAATTTGTTACTCAACTATTAGAATCATTCGTGTTGTGGATTTCTGAGAAATATACCTAAAGATTTTATCTAGGATTATAAAAGGATAATTAATTATACCTCTTTCTCTTTTACTTACAGGCACCTTGTTTTTTAAGCTACACTTAGATGACATTGACTTTTTTAAAAAACAGCATATTGGTTTTTAAAAAAGCAACATTAAGTTGGGCATATCTGTTGCAGAAATTTTTTCCATGCGCTGAGCAAAGACATACAAGGATACTTCAAAAAGTTTATGGAAAAACAGAATTGAAAGATAATACAAATATTTCTATGAACTTTTTGAAGTACCCTCATATTTATCTTTGCCAAATTTTAATTTTTAAATCTGGCTGGTCTCTAAGAGGCTTCAAAAATCTTGACAGATACAGAAATAGATTTTAAAGAATTTTATATCTAGATTGATTAGAAATTTCCTTTATGATTGAAAACGTTATGTTTCTAATTATGCAATTAATAGAATTACAGGGTTTATTATTCCCTAAGCAGGAGCAATTAATCCTAAATAAAGAAAAGTGATTTTCTTAGGTTTAGGGCATTGTTAATCTAGATTGCTTTGGGGGAAAATTTTGTCCCTCACCTGTATATAAGTGGACATTCTGATTTAAAGAGTGAAATAAAACTTCCTGTAGGAAAAGTAACTGCAAAAGTATAATGCATTTGGCCACTAATAAATAGGAGACTTAGAGAAAGCATGAATTCTTTGATAGTAGCATGGGAGGATGGAATGCACCACGGTAAGATTTAGGGTAGATGAGAGGTAAACTTTTTCATTTGTAATGTGGGAAAAGAAAACTATGCAAGGAGAGGTGGGAAAGAAGGACTAGCATGATACCTAGACTGCAGGTACATTTTCAGGCAGGTTGATTTTACAAAAGAGTCTATATGGGAGCTGAAGAATTGGAAATGGATTCTCTTAAAACTATTCCAGCCCATGTGCGCTTTGGAAGATTTTGTGCATCCTAAATATTCACATAACACATTCACATAACATACCTGGTTTGGAGAACACTGTTCAAGGCTACCTATGACTTTGTGAAGAAGAAGGGCAAAAATGGGTTTTATGAAAATGCTCATTGCCAGCATGTCCAACAAGTTGTATAGTTAAAGAGATAAGAGGGGGATTTCTCTGGAGACAGTTGTGCTGTGTGTCCCACTCCCACCTCCATGAGGGAGGAGGAGTGGGGGGTGTTTTTCTCTTGACCTCAGGGTTAGTGAGCATGAATTTAAGACTTTGCTCAGAGTGCTTTATATTTATCCCCTGTAGTTTGGGAGACACAGGGGACTGGTATCCACCGCATGCTTAAAACGTCTAAAAAGCAAAAGGCTGTGGCTGGATCCACTTGCCATGAGGGGAACCAAAGAGAGGGTTACATTTAAAAAGGAGCTGCACCCCAGTCAATTGTGGGTTAGCTAGAGCTAGCTTGGGGGCTGTCTTAGATCTAGACTGATTGGGACATGTGGAGCCGTCATGAAAGTCCAGTAGAAAGAGGCTAAGAGTGTATATTTCCTACCTGAAGTTGCAGGGAGAAATTGTGCATGACTGGTTAGAGGAGGTGCATTCACCTTGCCAAAAATACTCCAGGTAACAAATCACGAACCAGAGGTGGATGTCCAGAGAATCCACGAAAGTGGCCATAAGAGAAAGAGTCAGTTCTACATATGTGCCCTTGCAGAAGGAGGCAAGGATGACATTTCCTCCCTCAGTAACTCCTCTCCTGTAAGTTTCAACTCTGGAGGAGATAGAGCAGCTTTGTTCAACCATGGGAGAAGAAATGGGGCGGGAGGTGCGGGGGGAGGTGTGCAGAGAAACTGGGGTGGAAAATAGTGAAACGACCTGGACCCTCTTTCCCGCATGTCAGCTTTGGACCTGCTGTAGTGGGAGAGAAGGGGCTTTAGTTTAATTAAATAAGGTGCAAAGTGAACTAGATATATTAATCCAGAACTGAGCCTTTTGGGGGGACTGAAAGTGACCAGAGGGCTTTTTTTTTTTTCTTTTGAAAGTCAACAGAAAGTAGTAGGGCTTGTTTGAGATTTCATTTAGTGCCAGGAAAAGAACTGGCCCTATAAAATGAATTGGATAGGCACTGGAGGAAGAAGAATAAGCTATTTTCTCATGTCACCAGGTTAATCCCATTTGTCGAAGTTGATTGCACTCGCAATCCATTTCTCATGTAACTATTGCTTGAGAGCACAGGACGGATTATTTCAACTTTAAAATCTTTTCCAATAACACACCACTTTCAGTAAATATTGTCCTTCTCCTCAGGAAAACACCAGGATTGTATTTTTTCTTTCCTGCAACTCGTCCTTCACTTCAGCGTTACCGTTGCTAGTTTTTCAGCTTATATGTAAATATTTTGCAGTTTAACCTAGAGACATCTTTATGAATCGTGGGAACAGATTTAGCTTTAGAGGCATGTCATGAGTTCCATGGGTGGCAAATTGGTAAGGACAGTCAAAGCATCTGAATCAGAACTGGGCCACTCTGTAAAAGGATATTTTTAAAGTAGAATTTATCATTTATAATAATGATGGTGATGATTTCAGTAATTTATACAGCACTTTAAATCTTTCAAAATATTTATCTCTCATAAGATAGGACATAAGTGAGATTACGTGTTCCATATTTCAAATGAGGGCAGAAAGTAGAAAATGTCTTAGGGGTTACATAATACAGCTATTAGAGGCAGAACAAGGACCAGGCAGAGCTCAAGCCTGACAGCTTTTCATTTATTTTGTCTAGCAGCAGGTGCCACCAATTATTGAAACTTACATTATGTCAGACTCTCTGACAGGCACCTTCCATCATTTATCTCATTCTTTATTATACGTCATGTGGATATCTAATCTTTTCAGAATTCATCAGAAGAAAATTTAGATATCTCCTATCTGAGTCAATTCTAGAAAGCCTAAAGAGGTCCACCTAGATGATTCCTTGGCAGTCCCTGAAGCATCAGAGATATTTGGGGTGTTTGGATTTAAAAGTTGGAATTAACTCAGATATGGCAGCAGCAGTTTGGGTGTACCAAAATGTCATCCCATATATGATGAAAATGTTGCCAAGGCAGGAAAAGAATAGAATGTAGACTGGCAAAGGTGGATGAGAGATTTAGAAGCTTGGGGACAAGACAATAGCATCTTCATTTTTCTACAACCTACTGCGCCACGTTTTGCAATCTTTATTATTATTTTAACTGTAAATATATGTGTATGTCTAAATTTGAAAGAGCTATTTTTTACAAGTTTACATTCTTTTCTTTTTTGTGGACATTAGACACTCTGAATTTAAGGTTCGTATGACTATGTTTGTTAAATAAAATAAAGTAGGTGACAGTGCTTTAGGAACTCAATACTATGTAAGTTTATCTTTGGCTGAATGTTATGACACTGCCAGTTTCTTTATGTGATAAAGAAATTCCTATAAGTAAAACTCTAGTGATTCATAGTTTGGTAATATGAACATAGTTCGCCAATATTTTTGTCTTACAAATTATACATTTTTTGTTAGTTAAAAATCTGTAATTTCATTTACTTTTCTTAGAATATAGCATGGTGGTCTAGTACACCATTATAGATTTTATTTACATTTTAAAATAGAAAAATAGCGTATAAAGGAGTACTGTGAAAAGCCCATAGGAAGCACCTTATTTTGAAGGAGAAACTGGATAGTTTCTTTTCCTATGCATTTTCTTTCTTTTATTTCTGTGTGGGCGTGATTTTTTTCTTCATCTCCTAGTGGCACTTACGTCATTTGTGGTTTATATGCTTCTATTCTTTATACTGTATATCTTGGTGTTAAAACTCATGCTAACTGGGGCTAATCAGTAGGGCTACCTAATATCTAAATTCAGTACGAACTACAGGTATAATGTCAGAAATATACACTTCAGTAGTGATCATATCATTGATTTTCCTA
>NW_007728472.1:302464-303615 GCF_000696425.1 Galeopterus variegatus | reverse complement strand
CTAAAAAGCTTCTGCACAGCAAAGGAAACAATCAACAGAGTGAAAAGACAACCTACTGAATAGGAGAAAATATTTGCAAACTATACATCTGAAAGGGGGTTAATATACAGAATGTACAATGAACTCAACAACTACACAGTAAAAACAAAACCCAAAAAACAAAAAACAAATACACCAATTAAAAAGTAGGCAAAGGAACTGAATAGGCATTTATCAAAGGAAGATACACAAATGGCCAACAAGTACATGAAAAAATGCTCATCCTCACTCTTCAGGGAAATGCAAATCAAAACCACTTTGCCATACCATCTCACCCCAGTCAGACTGGCTATTATCAAAAAGACTGAGAATAACAAATGCTAACAAGGATATGGAGAAAAGGGTATCCTTCTAAACTGTTGATAGGACTGTAAAAGTCCAGGCACTGTGGAAAACAGTATGGAGGTTTCTCAAACAACTACACATAAAATTACCCTAGGATCTAGCAATTCCACTTCACAAAGAAACAGAAATCATCATGTTGAAGTGATACTTGCACTTCCATGTTCATCACAGCTCTACTTAAAATAGCCTTGAAGTTGTTATGATAAGTGAACAGATAGGAGATTGTTGGGAGGGAGGGGGGAGAGGGAGGGGGGAGAGGGAGGAAGGTTTTGGTAATTGGCCACAATAATCAACCACATTGTATTTTGACAAAATAAAATAAGTTTTTTTAAAAAAAATTTTTAAAAATAAAATAAAATAAAGCTAGCACAAACATGTTATATAGACTGGAGTCAGGGTTAAATAAATAAATAAAATAAAATAAAATAAAATAATAAAATAAAATAAAATAAAATAAAATAAAATAAAANTTCAGTAAATGGTGTTAGGAAAACTGGCTATCCATGTGTAGAAGAATGAAACTAGACCCATACTTCTCACCATATACAAAATTGATTAAAGAGCTATGTATAAGACCTAAAACAATTAAATTCTTAGAAGAAAACATAGGGGAAATAGTTTAGAAGATAGGACTGGATAAAGACTTTATGAATAAGACCCCAAAAGCATGAGCAACAAAAGAAAAAATAAAGAAATGGGATTGTAGCAAACTAAAAAGCTTCTGCACAGCAAAGGAAACAATCAACAGAGTGAAAAGACAACCTACT
>NW_007728472.1:297536-301619 GCF_000696425.1 Galeopterus variegatus | reverse complement strand
ATAAGGAAAATGTGGTATATATACACAATGGAATACTACTCAGCCATAGAAAAGAATGAAACTCTGCCATTTGCAGCAATATGGATGAGCATGGAGAAAATTATGTTAAGTGACATAAGCCTGGCACAAAGGGAAAAATACCACATCCTCAGTCCTAGGTGGGAGGCAAGAGAAAAAGAAGGAAGGAAAGACCACAGTGGTCGTTGAAGTTGCAGAGGGAGAGAACAGACCTAGGATTGCCGGGGTGGTGATGGGCGGGGAGGGAGAGGGGCACTGGGGAGAAGTTGAGTGGGGGTCATCAGGACAAATTGCAATTTGAGGTGGTGGGCATGCTGATAGCATTGATTTGCTCACCAAATCTTGGGCACAGGTGCTGAAGGTTAGTTATTGGCCCATGAATATGTATAATCAATGATAATAAAACAAATAAGTTTTTTAAAGTAAGTTAAAAAAAAAGAGTAATATAAAGAGGACCAATGTAGGAGGAAAAAGAAAAAAAAAAAAGCCAACACATGATTTTAGAAATATTGCCCCTCCATAATTAATGTGTATTTATTTTTGCAAGAATTTAGCCTAATACTGATTTAAATCAAGGTATTTTTGCAAGAATTTAGTCTAATACTGATTTAAATTAAGGCTGGCTAGGTGCTCAATCAATGTAAATTGAATGAATGAATTCCAACTAATATAATAGAGACCTATAATGTGTCAAGATTCACTCCTTCCTTACTGTACCTCATTCCTTATGTTCTGTCTCACCAACAGGGTGTCATAGAAAGTGTGCTCACTTTGGATCAGACAGGCCTAGATTTACATTTCAACACTCTGACTTACTAGCTCTGTGATCTTAGTGATCTCAATAAGTAATGATTTTAGCATGGTTATATGCTTACTTTCTCTATGTTGCAAACATGGTAGAGGTAGGGGTAAGATAAGGATCGAGGACAGAAAGGCTTAGTAGGAAAGATGATGGGTTGGAGTTGAAGGGCATAGTAATACATGCCCTAGGTTAACTAAGAGTTCTAATGTTTGGGTGGGGGGGCACTAGTTTAAATCTTCTGCACTGGTTTACGCTGACCCCGCATACCAAGAACATCTCGCTTCAGTGGTCTATTCAGGCCTTTCCTTTCCTCCCCTCTCCTACAGGAGCTCCAGGCTCTTTGTTGGAATGCTTTCCTTTCTTCCTTTCATCCATAGACACTTCTGGCCCTCCCTTACAAGCAATGCAATATACTAAGCTGTGCATATGATGAGAATGCTGAAGACTATCTCTCCCCACGCTGTGGTCATACTTTAACAGTGGGTATCTGGAGACAATACATATGTACTTTGTTCTCTGTCTTCGGGAGTGATTCCACAATTTCAGATTAGGGTGGGAAAGGGGATAGCATGGTGGTGGGGATGGACAGCTATTTTGGAGCTAATGGACACTTTGGTAGTATCTCATCATAATCGTATTATTTAGGGCACTACACTATTCTGATTCTTTCTAAGAGAATATGACATAAAAGGTCTATCTATTATGGGATAACCAGATATATGTAAATGTCAAAATTGTTGCTCGGATTTATGAAATTTTCTTTTTGTAGACTACCCATTTGACTTGGACTGTGTTTCATGATCAATTCACCTGTAGCTACCAATTATCTCTTTATTTAGGTATATAACCTGAGTAAATTATAAGTGAATTAATTTATCCATATTTTCCACCAATATTAGTTTTAGCTGTCATAGGAATAGTATTGTAGTTTGAAAGGTGAATGTTCCCTTTTGATGGCGTGGAGGTATTGCTTAAGTAGGTGTCATTCTTGTAACCATGCCTAATACCAGACCTGATAGATTCTAGGAACTTTACGGAGCTTAAATCTGTTAGAGGCTCCTGTTAGAAGAGCAAAAGACTCTTCGAAAACTTCATGTACGTAAATATAACAGAGTATGAGAATAACAAACACTGAATTTAGAATTTAGAATTATTCTAAAACTATTAAGAATTTAATAGGAATGTATGGTATAATTAAGAAACTGAAGGAATATATCACAATTTTAAGCAATAAGACTGGTTCAAAAATTATTTATTCGTTATGATACTATTTTGACATATTTCATTATTTTGGCCCATGCTATTTGAACTTGTAGCTATAATAGGTAATTCCTAGATTCCCATGAGATAGAGAACTGATAGTTGCTGAAAGTTTTACATATTTCCTCCAAATACTCTTTAAGGTAGTATTTTTTAAAATATATACTCACTTTAGAGGTAAAGAAATTGAGGCCAAGAGAGTTCACGTAACTTCTCCAGAATCACAGGGCTATTAAGCAGCAAAGCTGGATTAGAACTCAGGTTGGGCATGTGCTTTCTCTGCTATATAATGCAAATTCTGAATTCTAGAAATGGATTAAAGTGAAGAAATATGGAATAAGGAAATACTCAGGGGGTGGGAAGAGCAGCAAGTTTGTCATCTGTTGCTGTGAATGTTTCCAGAGATGTGGGACCAAGGAGAGCAATACATGAATGGGAGGAATCTTCATTTTGCTTTCTCTTCCCTGAGGATCAGTAGACCTGCAGGACGGAAGCTATAGCTAAGAAAGTGCACAGAATCAGTGTCAGAGGAAATTACCGCTGCTACATGCAAAAAAACGTAAAGCTGTTTCTGGATATTATCAGAAGCCTGGGTTTTTTGTGCTTGTGTCTGTTTGAGAAATCTGGTACCACTTTAGTACAGGCATTAAAAAAAAGATGTAAGAGAAAGATAAAAAGAGAAGAAAAAAGAGAGAAGACAGAAAAAGGTGAAAATATGGACATTACACATAGGAAAAATATTTTTATTACTTTTCAAAATGATTCAATAAATGCTATGGATTAAGGTGGAATAGAATATAAAAATACGTGAGAACCTGTTGGTTCTAGGCCTATTCCAGTGGTGGTATGACATAGTAATTGAACTTTCCTAATGTTATGCTGAATAATTAGGGAAAAGCGGTAACTGTTACTAGTTTCTTCTGTCTGATGTGCAGGCAGGGGCTGTAGCCAGCCAGTTGGGAGAGTCAGGAGGGTAAAAAAACCACATGAGAAAGGCAGGGGGAGTTTCTGGAAGGCCTCATGGGACTCATGCTTGGGGGTCTTTGAATGCCAGGAAATCTTTTCCCTGGCTGGGAGTAAGACTGTACTTCTTAATCTGCAGAAATCAGTTGGCAACTTTCTGCCAAACTCATCATTACCTAGCTGTGACCACTGCACAGGGCCACAGAGGATACTGCCAAACTCAGTGAAGCAAGAAATGAAATCTAAGTGCAAGAAAACATTCAGTAGTAGTCTTGACTGTTGCCTACCTCGTTCTCAGAGACCATTTATGATCCTCCCACTACTAAATCCATAGACTTTCTCATTCCCCATTATTCCTGTCTAACATTTGGAATTCTTCCTTGCAAAACATTTTCTAGTTGTTCCCATGCACAATGCTGTCCTCATTCCTCATCTACCTCTTTGAGTCCTTCTGATTCATTGTCTGCTCAAGACTGTGAGATTTTTCCAATAATAAATCTTTGGCCCTTTGCTTTTTTAAAAAATATACTTAATAAAATATTCACTCCCATAGCATTAACTGTTGCTGCTCTGTACTAAAACAAAATTTACATTTTCCTCTTTGAACTTCCTCACAAGTCCACTAGATTATTTTCATGTACTTATTAGTTACTTCCTCTCCATCATCCTGATTTTACTTCCAAGTCTATATGTCTAAAACAAAAATCAATATACACTCCAATAAAAAATGTCAAGATGCAAACAGAAAACGTACAAAAAAAAAGGCAAATGACTAACAAGCATAAAATGCTCAAAATCACTAGTTATCAAATAAATGCAAATCAAAACAAAAAAAAATAAAGCATACCATTTACACCTATCAAGTTTTCAAAGACAATTTTTAAAAGAAAATTATAATACAGAGTTTTGGCAAGAGTGCAAGGAATTGGCCACTCTCATGTACTGTTGACAGAAGAGTAACTTGATTTTCTGAACTGACATTTGGCATTATGTATCAAAAGCTTTAAAATAGTACAGTAATTATAACCCAGTAATTCCAA
>NW_007728472.1:294288-297185 GCF_000696425.1 Galeopterus variegatus | reverse complement strand
TAAAAATAATGGCATATCCACACAATAAAATATTATACAGCCAAATAAATGCAGTTACAGAATAATTGTGATGTGAAAAGATATTCTTGGTACATTTATGGGCAGTGTGAGTTCATGTTAAGTTTACATTATGTTAAGCGAAAAATGGAGGCATGATACAGTACATAGACTATAATACCATACTTGCAAAAAAAGTATCTATATGTTTACATATGTAAATCTGCACACACACACACACACACACACACACATACACACACAGAGAGAAAGAATAGACACCATAGGATGAAGAATAGTTTTGGAGAATTTTTCTACTTTCTCTTTATTGTATTTTCCATTTATTTCCATAATGAGTTGTGTGTATTTTGTTTTATAGTAAGAAAATAATATTTAAAAAAATTCATTTCCCCTCCAAAACTGGGCTTTTTTCCTGAGTTTCTAATAATATCAACGGCATCCTTATTCTTGATCATCCATACTCAAAACCATTTTAAATTTGCTGTGCCTAGTATTTCACAAAATGCTACCCAATTTGTCTTTATTCTGCATCCCACTGATAGAATCATTTTTATTAAATACTAACTTTGAAGTAAATTTTTATGCTTAAAATCTGTCCAGTGCCAAAGGGGGAACATGTTGGGTTCTGAGCTAATTGCTGTTTAGAAAGTAGAGGTACATTTAGTTCGTGAAAATTTATCAAGTTGTATACCTTTGATTTGTGCTGTATTAAATGTATATTTTGATAAAAAGAAAGCAAACAAATCAAAACAAAAATCTGCTCATTACCTACAAGATAAAGTT
Source organism: Galeopterus variegatus (assembly GCF_000696425.1). Classification (NCBI taxonomy): domain Eukaryota; kingdom Metazoa; phylum Chordata; class Mammalia; order Dermoptera; family Cynocephalidae; genus Galeopterus; species Galeopterus variegatus. The sequence continues at coordinate 296,384 of NW_007728472.1, read as the reverse complement.
CCAGATTTTTAGTTTAACATTCAAATTCTTCTGTAATCTGAACTCAGTCCTCCTCAAGGAAGATCATATTCAATACTCCTCATGAGAATACACACTAATAGCATTGTAGCTTCCACACAGTTTCCAAAATTTGGATACGAATTTTGAGATTAATAGTAAAAAGACTAATGGTGACATCAAATGAGGAGAAAGTTTATTAGTTTCTGCTACAAATCCACCAGAGCTGCCAGCTTCCTGCCCATTGGTGCAAAGTGATTTTATTCTAATCTCTTAGTTACACCACATCCATGGATAAGTTCCTTCCCTTCTCTTCCCTTCCCTTTTCCTTTCTCTCTCTCCCTCTCTCTTTCTTTCTCCTCCTTCCCTCCCTCCTTCCTTTCCTTTCCTTTCCCTTCCTTCCTTCCTTCTCTTTCTTTTGTATAAAGCAGCCAAGACACATTTCTGTTGCCTGCAACCAAAGCAATTTAATTGTGACACTTGCTCAAGATTATTCAGCTACAGACTTCCTTCCTTCTCTTTCTTTTGTATAAAGCAGCCAAGACACACTTCTGTTGCCTGCAACCAAAGCAATTTAATTGTGACACTTGCTCAAGATTATTCAGCTACAGCATGTGTTAGAACTGAAATTTGAACTCAAAAGACTCCAAAGCTTGTGCTCTTAACCACTAAATTTTAGAGTAGTTCTGCAATACTCAAGCCCACGTCTGGTTCCTACTGCTTAAACGCATACTTGTCTACTTTTGTCTACTAAATTTTGCACAAGCCACTGCCACTCTTCCTACTAAGAAATCCTTCCTTTGCTTTCCTTGATTACTCCCAATTCTACTCTAATTCTCCCATTGCCCATCATAATACTCTCTTCCTCTAAAATATTCATTAAACCCTTTAAGCCATAAGGATACTCTCTTTATGACATATTTACTGGTGGAATTTGAGACACAGAATCAAGCCAAGAATTACTCTCCAGCTTTGAAAACCACCATTGGTTCTCTGTGACTTACAAGACAAAATCTAAACATCAGAAACTTCACATGCAAGGCACTTTTCAATCAGGTCCAAATCTACTTCTCTAATTACACTTTCTGCCACTTTCTTTCTCCCCAGGGTGCCCTCCCTCACCCAGTACCTCACCCTCCTGCCCCAGCCACACAGATCAGCTACTCTAATAATCAGATGAAAATTTAGCAGATGTTTAACATGATGCCTTAAAGAGCTTTATTTTAATTATATGGGTGCTATTAATTTCTTGTGACAATGTTTTTATTATCTCATATATTTAAAAGTTTACTTTTACATGTGTGATATAGGTGAAAACACAAAGCTTAGGCAGTGAAAAGACTTGTCTGAGTTAAATAATATAGGAATCCGTATGTCTTTGCCATTTTATTTGCTTATTTTTTATTTATTATAAAATATGGGAAGAATGGCTATCATGATAAACCTGAGTTCCATTGAGAGGAACATTCATTTATACTATGAAGAAACTGCACTATAGTAGTTTAAATCCATGAAAAAATATCATAAGCGAAAAAATGTAAAATTTTATATATTTTCTTTGTTATTTTTCCTGAAACAGTATGGAACTTTATGTCATTATTACTGATATTTTTCCTCAAGGATTTCTGTCTCTCTTTGAATACAAAATCATGTTATTCTAAATAAGATGGAATATTTTTCCTGTAAGTTAGAAGGATCATATTGTACACTACTAGAAACAAATCTTCGGAGAATAAATATACTAGGAGATAGAAAATGCCTTTTATATGCTTATAAAGAAAGATGACATCAGGTGCCTAGAGCTTGTCGTTAAAGGTTTATATATTAAATGCAATACCTTGTCTATAAAACACAATGGCTTTTTCCATTAAATTTCAATAGTTAGCTGTTGCCTGTTTTCTCTACTTTAAGAGAAGGTAAAACAAGTTTTGCTGCTTTCTTCAGTTGGTACCATTTCAAACAGATATTGGTGTATTTTGGATTTTAAGAATATTTTGGACATTGAGGTTGAACACGGAACTTCTTTGTAGCAGTATCTGTAGATGTTAGGACATTTTTACTCTGCATAGAAAATCTGAATATATTTATACTCATACATT
>NW_007728472.1:292385-293546 GCF_000696425.1 Galeopterus variegatus | reverse complement strand
TTTTTTTTTTTTAAGTATAAACATTGAATTCCTCTCTTACTTGGAGATGGAAGGTCATTAACAGGGCACTTGAGCAGATTGGAATTACAGTCAATTGAGACGTTCAAACATCCTAAATAGCCTAATGCAGCAACTAAGTGCTTCTTGAATTCCAAAACTTTTACTTGAGTATAGAAATCATGAATTTCCATTGCCTTTGGTAAATGCTGTTTTATACAGTTTTGTGTGAGGAAGCAACACAAGTTTAAAACACTGTGTTTATGTTTTTTGCTTAGTAACATTAATTTGTCAAGATGTAAATGTGAAATTTGATTCTCAGTTAATTATGTATAGTTACATATTAAAATTAATAGAAAAATTAGTGGAAAGTAAGGTTGGTGGTACAGCTAATGCCAATGACATTTACTGGAGATTCCATATTAATTTGTACTATTATAGCGATATGAGCAAAATGGACATTTGTAGGCATCAATCAAGTAAAACATAAGGCTCTCTCTCTCTTTCTCCACACAAACACACACACACATACAGTGTTATCAATGACCGATTTTATCTTAGGCCATATAAGATGCAGCACATGACAATAATGCATATGAAAATTTTTATAGTAACAATAGCAGAAACAAAAACAAAGTACTAAGACCCGAATTGAATTTTAGTCCTAGTATTGTCAATTACCAATAGTAGGATCAAGGTCACTTGATTTTTTTACCTTAGTTTTTGTCACATCTGCTAAATAAAAGGATCTCATTAGATATCCTGTAAGGTTATGTACAACTGTAAAATTTTATGATGTTAGGTGTACTCACCAATTGCTGAAGCCATTTTTTTCATTTATTCACAAACTGAAGTCACAAATGAAAATAAGTGAATAGTAAGTTTACATGATTTTTACAGGGCAAACTAGAGAATGCAGGTTCTGTTAAAAATAAAGAAAGAATAAGTGAGACAGGTAGAAGGGCAGTTTGTGAGAAAGGAATATTTGGTTTTTATAAAGAAACTGAAGAGATATACGGTGATAAGCATTATACTGGTAATTAGTTTAGTGCTATGAGGTGCTTCAAAGTCTAGACTTTAGGAAGTGGAAACTAACTGTGAATTAAGAAATAGGATGCCAGAGGTACAGGTGTAGACATCTTTCTGAGATTAGAGTTAAAGGGG
>NW_007728472.1:290311-291229 GCF_000696425.1 Galeopterus variegatus | reverse complement strand
TAAGAAATAGGATGCCAGAGGTACAGGTGTAGACATCTTTCTGAGATTAGAGTTAAAGGGGAAACAGGAAATGAGGTGGCAATTAAGTAATCACTGCTGTCAAGATTATATTTTTTTCAAGAGGACAGACTAGGGCAAGTTCAAAGGTAAAGGCAGGGTTGAACAAAATAAGAATCAGATTTTTTTCCTAGATAAATATACCTGAAAAAAAATTCTATAGAGTTTATACTGGGGCAGCAATGCTTACTTTGTAAACACAAATTCTCAAACCTCATACGAGTAAATAATATGTTTTAGAATCACTTGTGAATACCTGGCATGGCCCCAGAACTGTACTGAGAAAACAACACCTCTTTTATCATGCTTTGGTACAAAGTCTACCAAATAATAATATGCATTTTTTGAAATGACTAAATACGTACTTGCATAGTCGACTATTCAAAGCCATTATAGACGGGTAAGCAAGTAATAAATGTTCAAAAGTCCATAACTACACATTCGTGTAATACACAGCTGTCACCTTCAATAGATTAAATAATACAGCTTCTCAACCATGGTCCTTTAACCAATACCTATAACAGCTTAAATAGATCTTTTTTAAACCTAATCTTGAAAACATGTAGGAAAAAATAGTCTTCAACTTTTGTATGTAGAAGTTTTTGAAATAAATATTTAGCCATTGTTTGTAAAACATTTTGGTATTGAATACTATTATTGTAAAATCTTCTTTTATTGCATATAAAATATTCTATTAAATAATTAAATTAATCTTGAGACAAATTATTAAAAGACATAGGAAGACCATCACTTTTAATGTGTCCATTTATATTTAATGGGGATTTATTTAAAACAAAATTGTTTCTGCTGATGATATGAACTTTAGTCACTACTTGGCAGTAGTGTGTATACACACACACA
>NW_007728472.1:287563-288928 GCF_000696425.1 Galeopterus variegatus | reverse complement strand
CTATTCTCTGAACACCTCCCTCCCTTTCTCTTACTTTCTAAGTGGTTCCTTTATCTCAGTTAAAGGCCTTTTTCTCCAGTGGTCCCTTTCTCTCAGTCTAAAAACTTTCCCAGTTCTCTCACACTAAATCTATTTCCCGTCATCATATGTCTTCTGGCACACTTTGTCCACTTTCTCCTTCCCTCTCAAAAGCACTTACTGAACAATTGGTTTCATTTCAAATGTCTCACATTCATCCTTCAACTTCCTGCAGCCTAGCCCCTGCCCCATCACTCTGCAGAGACTATTCTTGCTGAGGTCACTAGTGATCAAACCCCATGAGCAATTGAGTCTTTATCTTACAAGATAGTTATTCAATGAATATGAATTATGACGTTCTCTCTTGTAATTTCTCTGTTCCTTTATTTTCCATGGCACTATATTCACTTGGTTCTTCTTGTTCCTCTTTTTCTTTCTTTCTCTGTCTGTCACTTAGTTTGGCACTTATGTAACTGCTCTTAAGCATTACCTCACTTCCTGTGAGATTGTATCCACTGCACAGTTTCAAGCATATCCGAGCTCTGTGTGGATGATTTCCAAGTCTCTACCTTGGGCTAAGACTTTAATCTGCACCTCAGACGTTGTATTCTCTATTGCAAATATCCAACAAGAGGCTTAAGCTCAACAAGTCCAAAATGAAACTTAACATCTTTGCCATAAACTACGTTATGTCCTATATTCTCTGCCTAATTTGGTTGGATAGATTTCATCACTAAAGCTAGAAGCCTAATTCTTGACCTCTTTCATTCTTTTTTTCCTTTCCGTACTTGAAACCTCTATGTCCTGTATTTCACTAATTATAGATGCACATTTCACATTTTAACATTTCAATTCAGGATGCATCATAACAAGCAACAATCAATGAATTTTTATAGTTTTCTTTACAGAGATTTTATTCCCACTTTGTAATTCAAAAAGAAAGGTTGCGTCCTATGGTCCAGTTCAGGGTGCCTTACATTGGGTGAAATACAGTACTTTGTAAATCTACTTCAATATCTCTACTTCATTTCTATTTCTCTAATACAAGTGTCTTCCTTACATTGAAAACTATAGAACACTGATAAAAGAAATTAAAGCAGACACAAATAAATAGAAAGATAGTCCTTGTTCATGGATTGAAAAAATCAGTATTGTTATAGAATCTTTATAGAAGTTTAAGTATAGAAAGAAATGTCCATCCTACCCAAAGCAATATACAGATTCAATGCATTCTCTATCAAAATTCATATAACATTTTCATAGAAATAGGAAAACAATCCTAAGATTTATATGAGACCACAGACCCCCTAATAGCCAAACCAATTTTGAGCAAGATCCCTGAATAAC
>NW_007728472.1:276182-287081 GCF_000696425.1 Galeopterus variegatus | reverse complement strand
TTATATGAGACCACAGACCCCCTAATAGCCAAACCAATTTTGAGCAAGATCCCTGAATAACCAAACCAATTCTGAGCAAAAAGAACAAAGCTGGAGGCCTCACACTTCCTGATTTCAAAATATATTACAAAGCCACAGTGATCAAAGCAATATGGTACGGGAATTAAAACAGACACATAGATCAATATAACAGAATAGAGAGCCCAGAAATAAACCTGCATATATATGGTCAACTGATCATTGACAGGAGTGCCAAGAATACACAATAGGGAAAAGCTGGTCTCTTCAAGAAATGGTATTAGTTCTTTGTTTTTGGCAAAAGATGTGAAAAGAAAATTCACAGAGGAAGAAACCAAACATCTAGTAAATATGAAAAGATGCTCAACTTCCTTAATTAGGGATAAACAAATATAAATACAAATTAAAATAACGAGTACCATTTCCAAAAAAGAAAAGAAAAGAAGAAGAAGAAATGGGATACTTCAATGGGGTAAGGACAGTCTTTTCAACAAACACTGTTGGGAAAACCGAATATCCACATGCAAAAGAATGAAATTGAATCTTTATCTCACACTGTACACAAAAGTCAATTCAAAATGGATTAAATACTTAAACATAAGACCTAACACTGAAAACCTCCAGAAAGAAAAAGATGGAAAAATTTCATGGACATTGGCTTTGGCAATGATTTCTTGGATATGAAACCAAAAACACAGGCAACAAAAGCAAAAATGAAAAAGTGGAATTATGTCAAACTAAAAAGTTTCTGCATGGCAAAGGGAACAGTCAACAAAATGAAAAAGCAATCTATGGAATGAGGGAAAATATTTTAAATCACATATCTAATAAAGGGTTAATATCCAATTTCTACAGCTCAATAACAAAAATCAGTCAATCAATCAAACAAACAAAAACCCAACTAACTGGATAAAAAATGGGTAAAGGACCTAAATAGACAAACAAATTACCAAATATATAAAAAGGTTCTCCGCATCACTAATCATCAGGGAAATGCAAATCAAAACCACAATGAGATATCACCTCACACCTGTTAGGATGGCTCTTATCACACATGCACGCACAAAAAACATAACAAATGCTAGTGAGGATGCAGAACAAAAGGAACCCTTGTACATTATCAGTGGGGATGAAAATTGGTACAGCCACTATGGAAAACTGTAAGACTCATGCTGTTCTCTCATACATTGCAGACCTTCCCTCCCAAACTCCCATTATCACCCCCTCCCCATATCTAACCTACCCGTTCTGATGAGATGATTCCTGAACTAGGATCTGAAGGATATTTATTAGATTAAATCATGCTGTTCTCTCATACATTGCAGACCTTCCCTCCCAAACTCCCATTATCACCCCCTCCCTATATCTAACCTACCCGTTCTGATGAGATGATTCCTGAACTAGGATCTGAAGGATATTTATTAGATTAAAAGAAAAGAGAAGAATATTTGAGGCAAACGATTTGGTATGTGCAAAGTTCTTGTGGCGGGAGGGATCATAAAAAATGACCAGTGTAAGGCTGAAGTAGAAAGAGTGTGGGTAGATCTAAGGTGAGGCTGGAGGGTATAATTTGTATCAAAGAGTTGGTATCAAGCTATTTATGTATATTATAAATAGTTTGACAAACATTAGCCCCTTTCCACCTCTCCCAAACCAGGGTCTCCCAAACTAGGTTGTCAAAGAACTATACATTATGCACAAAGCGCATGCACTTTCAAATTTTAAAATCTACCCCAAAACTTATATTTAAGATTTATATGCTTTTTACATTGTTCTCAGTAGCCATATTGTCACCTATATTTACAGTTTTTACTCTTCATATTACTTATTTAATATAAAAAGTAAATTCAAGTTATGAATAAAAACAAAAAACACACAGAAAACTCATTATATAGACTTCATAAGTAGGTTGAGGCAAGTAGACAAGATTACAATTTGGGCCAAACAGTATAAACTCTAACCCCTTAAACAATGCCTTCTTTTATGTACTGCACTTCGTATGGTTATCAGAGTAGAACTGTGTAATGACAGCCCTAATAGCTACCAGTCATAAAGGAACAACAGAAGAACAAATGTTGAGACTTGAAAGTTGGAAGGATCAATAGCTAGATAGTATTTGTTATATGAGAGCTGAAATTAGATCTTCAAAGAAATACTGCCGAAAGCAAAATTAATTAGGTAATTTAGTATGCTCAAAAAACAACTTATTTAAGGTTTAAATCCCAACATACACTACATATTTCTGTCACTGCTCTTCTGGTTTAAAGGATTTATCCAATTCAATCTTTGTTTACCCTCTGGCCATTTTACAGTTCAGGCTACCATAGCTGGTATAATTATTTATAAAGTACCCTCTTCTATAAGGGTGTGTGTGTGTCTCAACTTCTCTGCATAAGCTTCTTATACTCAGATATTACTTACCTTTTTACACCTAGCATCTAGAAAATCATGTCAAACATGTTGAATTCTTAAAGATATTTTTGGTTGGGTAAACATGTGAATTAATTCTGCTTTAATTTTATTAAAATATCCCCTCCACTAAGAGCACTTTACTATCGACTTTTGTCTATATTTTTCTTCATGACAATTACTGTTTTCTGCATTTGCATATTTGTACACTTATTTATTTGTCTTCCTCACTGGAACATGTACTGTATGACGGCAGGGACCTTGTCTTCCTCATTACTATATCTCCAGGGCCTGGAAGAGAGCCTGGCACAGAATAGATGCTCAAATACATTTTATAAATAAATGAATAACCACAATTTTTTAGTGTTTCCTCTGTGTTACCTTTTTACATTGTCAGTACTTGATGAGATAATGGCATTATGCTGGGAAATTGTTATTCTCTAATTGTTGTGATATATTAGGGCTCTCGAGAGAAACAGAATAAATACACACACACACACTATTAGTTCTCTCTCTATATATACACACACACACACATACACATGGGGTCTTCAAAAAGCTCATGAAAAGATATATATTATCTTTTAATTCTATTTTTCGACAAACTTTTTGAAGAACCTCGTTGACAGATCAATAGAGATATAGAAATTATCTATCAGTCTCTAACAGTCTCTATCTATCTATCTNCTGTCTGTCTGTCTGTCTATCTATCTATCTATCTATCTATCTATCTATCTATCTATCCATCCATCCATCTATCTACCTAGAGAGATTTATTATGAGGAGTTGACTTATGAAAATACGGGAACTGGAAAGTCTGAAATGTGCAGGGAAGGCCCACAGGCTCGGAATTCTGGCAGTTTCTTCCTCTTCTCAGGACATCAGTCTTTCTTCTTAAGGCCTTCAACTGATTGGATGAGGCTCTTCCACATTACGGAAGGTCATCTGCTTTACGCGAAGTATGCTGACTTAAATATTAAACACATCTAAAAACACCTTTACGGAAACATCAAGACTGGCATTTGGCAAACAAGAGGGCACCATAACTTAGCCATGTTGACACATAAAATTAACCAATACATGGAAGAAGAAGCCTCATCCCTACATCTGGTTTCTATCTCATGGAGGGTCAACAGGGAACCATGTTGCCTGCATAGCTGCTGCCAGCAGAGGGCACCCTCAGGCACAGGTTTTGAGGGTCTCAAGTCTGTACCCTACCTACTAAGAGTGTGTTCTATCGCCAGCACCATCCACCCCACCTGGGAGCTTGTAAGAAGTGCAGAATCTCAGGCCCTGTTTCAGATCTAATGAGTTAGAAACTGCATATTAACAAGATCACCAGAGGATTCCTACTTAGACACATGAAGCTGCTGCAATGCTCTTCCCAAGGAATTCCGGGCAAAGAAGTCTTCATGTTCTACACCCTCTGGTTTCCAGATCCTCCTTTCCTAAACTCTTTATTTGCATTATGGGTGGTCACATAACTTGTTCTGGTTGGCTTTTCTGCCTTTCTCTACTCAGACAGAACACTTGGGCCTAATAAAGATCAGCACTATGTCAGAGGCTCTATGAAACATGAGAAGTAGGCATAGTTTTCACTTCAGCAGAAGCCTTTGAGGAAAAGACAGCACAGTAAACAGTGGACTGTAGTGCCTGTTGGGATTAGCCATGTTGACACATGAAATTAACCAATACATGGAAGAAGAAGCCTCATCCCTACATCTGGTTTCTATCTCATGGAGGGTCAACAGGGAACCATGTTGCCTGCATAGCTGCTGCCAGCAGAGGGCACCCTCAGGCACAGGTTTTGAGGGTCTCAAGTCTGTACCCTACCTACTAAGAGTGTGTTCTATCGCCAGCACCATCCACCCCACCTGGGAGCTTGTAAGAAGTGCAGAATCTCAGGCCCTGTTTCAGATCTAATGAGTTAGAAACTGCATATTAACAAGATCACCAGAGGATTCCTACTTAGACACATGAAGCTGCTGCAATGCTCTTCCCAAGGAATTCCGGGCAAAGAAGTCTTCATGTTCTACACCCTCTGGTTTCCAGATCCTCCTTTCCTAAACTCTTTATTTGCATTATGGGTGGTCACATAACTTGTTCTGGTTGGCTTTTCTGCCTTTCTCTACTCAGACAGAACACTTGGGCCTAATAAAGATCAGCACTATGTCAGAGGCTCTATGAAACATGAGAAGTAGGCATAGTTTTCACTTCAGCAGAAGCCTTTGAGGAAAAGACAGCACAGTAAACAGTGGACTGTAGTGCCTGTTGGGATACATGGGTCATTGACAACAGTTTCTAGCTATTTGACCTTGAAAAAATATTTTACCTTTGGCTGCAGTTTACTTATCAATATATTGAGAAGTTTGGATTGTTTCCGAATCTTTGAGCTGACTCCAAGCTTCAATATTCTGCTGTCAAATGAGATGATATATATAAAAGGACTCATAACCTGTGAAAGTGTACAGTGAGAGGTAATGAAATGATAAAGAGGACTACTGAGTATAGCTTCAGGGTGTTTTCATGAAAGAGGTAGCTTTTACCACATGGTAAACCACACTGATGTGTTTTATTGCACAAGAAAAATTTCAAAGTCCCACAAAATGTCTTCTTACACAGATGACCAAATCTCAAAATTCTATTTTTGAAGATTAAGGTAAAGTCAGCATTTTAAATCTATGAAGAAATTAATAAAGAGGCCTTTTTTTAAGGGCATGATTTTTTAAATTGAAACATAATTGGTTATACATATTTGTGGGATACAGAGTTGAATATCAATTCCTGTGTAGAATATGTGATGATCATATCAGGATGATTAATATATCCATCATTACAAAATGTAATCATTCTTTGTGTCCATTAATCAATTTCTTGCTAACCCCTAATCCCCTCCCCCTTTCCCACCTCTAGTAATCAAATTCTGTTTTCTCCTTTTGCAAGTTTGACATATTATTGTGATTGTTCTTTCTTTCCTTTCTTTCTTTCTTTCCTTCAAGAGTGTTTCTTGAGAGGTGGTTTGAGAGGTGGTTTTTGGCTGGGTGCAGATGGAGAAAGCATGTGNCTATCTATCTATCTATCTGTCTGTCTGTCTGTCTGTCTGTCTATCTATCTATCTATCTATCCACCCATCCATCTATCTACCTAGAGAGATTTATTATGAGAAGTTGACTTATGAAAATACGGGAACTGGAAAGTCTGAAATGTGCAGGGCAGGCCCACAGTCTCGGAATTCTGGCAGTTTCTTCCTCTTCTCAGGACATCAGTCTTTCTTCTTAAGGCCTTCAACTGATTGGATGAGGCTCTTCCACATTACGGAAGGTCATCTGCTTTACGCGAAGTATGCTGACTTAAATATTAAACACATCTAAAAACACCTTTACGGAAACATCAAGACTGGCATTTGGCAAACAAGAGGGCACCATAACTTAGCCATGTTGACACATAAAATTAACCAATACATGGAAGAAGAAGCCTCATCCCTACATCTGGTTTCTATCTCATGGAGGGTCAACAGGGAACCATGTTGCCTGCATAGCTGCTGCCAGCAGAGGGCACCCTCAGGCACAGGTTTTGAGGGTCTCAAGTCTGTACCCTACCTACTAAGAGTGTGTTCTATCGCCAGCACCATCTACCCCACCTGGGAGCTTGTAAGAAGTGCAGAATCTCAGGCCCTGTTTCAGATCTAATGAGTTAGAAACTGCATATTAACAAGATCACCAGAGGATTCCTACTTAGACACATGAAGCTGCTGCAATGCTCTTCCCAAGGAATTCCGGGCAAAGAAGTCTTCATGTTCTACACCCTCTGGTTTCCAGATCCTCCTTTCCTAAACTCTTTATTTGCATTATGGGTGGTCACATAACTTGTTCTGGTTGGCTTTTCTGCCTTTCTCTACTCAGACAGAACACTTGGGCCTAATAAAGATCAGCACTATGTCAGAGGCTCTATGAAACATGAGAAGTAGGCATAGTTTTCACTTCAGCAGAAGCCTTTGAGGAAAAGACAGCACAGTAAACAGTGGACTGTAGTGCCTGTTGGGATACATGGGTCATTGACAACAGTTTCTAGCTATTTGACCTTGAAAAAATATTTTACCTTTGGCTGCAGTTTACTTATCAATATATTGAGAAGTTTGGATTGTTTCCGAATCTTTGAGCTGACTCCAAGCTTCAATATTCTGCTGTCAAATGAGATGATATATATAAAAGGACTCATAACCTGTGAAAGTGTACAGTGAGAGGTAATGAAATGATAAAGAGGACTACTGAGTATAGCTTCAGGGTGTTTTCATGAAAGAGGTAGCTTTTACCACATGGTAAACCACACTGATGTGTTTTATTGCACAAGAAAAATTTCAAAGTCCCACAAAATGTCTTCTTACACAGATGACCAAATCTCAAAATTCTATTTTTGAAGATTAAGGTAAAGTCAGCATTTTAAATCTATGAAGAAATTAATAAAGAGGCCTTTTTTTAAGGGCATGATTTTTTAAATTGAAACATAATTGGTTATACATATTTGTGGGATACAGAGTTGAATATCAATTCCTGTGTAGAATATGTGATGATCATATCAGGATGATTAGTATATCCATCATTACAAAATGTAACCATTCTTTGTGTCCATTAATCAATTTCTTGCTAACCCCCAATCCCCTCCCCCTTTCCCACCTCTAGTAATCAAATTCTGTTCTCTCATTTGGCAAGTTTGACATATTATTGTGATTGTTCTTTCTTTCCTTTCTTTCTTTCTTTCCTTCAAGAGGGTTTCTTGAGAGGTGGTTTGAGAGGTGGTTTTTGGCTGGGTGCAGATGGAGAAAGCATGTGTGTCCTTTGAATCAGATGGAAGGAGAATGGGAGTTTTTGGAGGGAATAGAATGGCCCAGGAATTAAATCCATGAGCTTTTTGAATCATGGTTTGTCTAGTGCAATTCATAATTGTAGTTATATACTAAAGAAAGTGCCAATCCAGGGTGTTGGGTTGAGCAATTTGGGATAAGTCAAGATATATGATTCTGCCATACAATGAGCAAGCACTGATCTTTAGAGTCTCTGATTTAACTAAATCCAAATTTGTATATGACCTTAGGTCTTACTGTGATTGGGAACTCTAGGATCTGGGACTGAGCTGTTGTATTTAAATTTTAAAAAAAAAAAAAAAAAACAGAAAAAAAGAAAGAAGGAAAGCTTTCAGGAAGGGACTGGACTAAAGATTTGATTTGTCATGAAGTGAGGCAGCATTATTTCCACTTTCACCCAGTTGCATGGTCTCCAATGAGGGATTTCTTATTTTCCCTCACCAACTTCATGCACTCGATTAGCAAGTCCTTCTGCTTCCAAATTGATCTTGATTCTTTCCATGTTTCTCCATCTATAGGGCTACCATTGAGAAGGGCCAGGCTGCCATCATTTCTTACCCAAATGTCTACAATAACCTCCTAACCAGCCTTCATGCTCATTCCTGCTGCTCTGCAGTTACCTCCATATAGCAGCCAACTGGGTCTTCTTAGAGTTAAGATCTTACCACATCTCTCCATTTTAAAATTTCCCATCACATTTAGAGTCACGAATAAATAGATCTCTTTCTGTGGCCTATCCTCTCTTCAACATCACTTATTTCAATCTCCTAATCATTCAACATCTTTCAGACACACTGACTTCTGTCATTTCCACATACCAGATTCTTCTCTGCCCAGGAGTCTTCCCACATGTTAGTATCTGCCCCATTCTCCACCATTTTCCACCTGGTGAGTTGCTTCTCCTCCTTCTGTCTGAGAGGCCTCCTAACGCAATCTGGGTCCAGCCATGAGAGAAAACACCCGGTAGTTCAAACAGGGGATGCTTAAGATAAGAAACTATTAAGTATGAAAAAAGAATAACTGTAAGAAATAAGGCAACTCTGTATGGCACTTTAGGGCTGGGGGAGAGTACTCAAAGAAGGGAAGACTTGGGAGTGGCTCAGACCCCGTTGGAGGAAGTATAGTTCAGCCACCAGATAGCAGAGGAGTTTGCTGGTGTAACTAGGCCAGAGCTGGTGTGGAGTTGCTAGGTAAACAATTGGCAACCTTGCAGAGTACAGGAGAGGGAAAAGGTGGTCAGCAACAGGAGGCTGAGACTGTAGTAGGAGTTTGGAAGTCTACAGCCAGCAGTGGTAGAAAGCCTTTAGAGCCTGAGGGCCATGGGGAGGTGGGGGAAGGCTTGCAGAAGGAGTGACTTCTAGGTATGTGACACTCAGGGCCAAAGCTGGCTATGCAAACCTTGCTGGCTCTCTGGTCTGGAGAGCTGAGAGCAGGTTATATTGGTAGGCCAAGGCTGCAAGGACCTAGAGGGACAGAGTTCTGGGCCCTTAACTGAGGCACCCTTTATGGATGCCCTCACATTCCCATAGCCCCCACTGGAAATTAGAGGAAGTCGCTTCCTTCTGCAGTGTCCTCCCAGCACTGTCTACTGAGTAAGCCTAACCTCATGCTGACTTTAAAGGACAAATGCTTAGAATTATTTTGTTTTTCACAGAGCATATATTGAAGGCTGCAGTCAGAGCTAAGAGGCAATAAATTGGCAATAGACACACTGCCTTCATGCCCCAGCCTTATGCAGCCCTTCAAGCTTGATCCATTATCTTCTCTCACTACTCTGCTTTTTCAGTAGCTCTTATTATAATTCTTTAATTTTATTTGGTTATTTTTATTTCTCTGATTCTCTGGTCAGAATGTAAGTATTCCTAGGAATTCATAATATTCTTAGAGACACGAAAAGTGCTTAATACATTTTTTTGAATAAATGTTGAATGGATTTCCAGAATTGACTGTGAAGAAGAGATATCTCTTAGACTAGCAGTGAGATGTTTTCATCTCCAGGTTTGATAGGAAGTATTCTTAGAGACACGAAAAGTGCTTAATACATTTTTTTGAATAAATGTTGAATGGATTTCCAGAATTGACCGTGAAGAAGAGATATCTCTTAGACTAGCAGTGAGATGTTTTCATCTCCAGGTTTGATAGGAAGATAGGAGCAAGAGAAGAAATGAGAACTAACATAGATCTTGCAGACCTGCTTTGACTCCATGTTTCTAGTATTTTTTTATTTTCCCCTTAAGAATAAAAAAGGGAAAAGGAAGATAGCATTGTGATACTCACATTTTTAGATACTTTTAATTCCTCCGTACAGAGCTGATATTTCCATTCAGGTATTACACTGATTCTTCATTAACTTTTGAGTATAATCCCCTGGTTTTGAGTTCCGAACTGCCACCCGAAGGTGCATTTAGCTCTGAAGATCTGCAAAGTACTTTGTGATTTCATCTTCCTTTGCCAAAAGTTACACGATAGGAAATATTGTCCTTCAAGACATCAAATTAACCTACTATTAGAAAGCATTTAAATTCACTATCCAATGTATCTTGAGTAAACAGTAAGATAATCACTTAATTCTAAATTTCCACAGTGTTCACCCCCCATTTCTCTGGTGATCTGTGAAATATAGTTCCTAATATTTTCCTTTGCATGAACTCATTTCAGTCATGAAATCTTTAAGTTACCAATGTGTTTACATTGTATATTCTTATGTATTGAGACTGCTATTTTCTCAAACTATACAGTTTATAAAAACCAGGAACATGTGAAAACTATTCAATGTTTGATCAACTGGCTGGACTCTTTGTTTTCTAAACACCTTCAATGATTTTTCTTAAGAAATCCACCCTCCCTCCCCAAATTAGGGTAAGTGCCATACCTGTAAAGAACAGGGGATGGGCATGGCCGGAGGAACCCAATTTATGTTGGTTTCAGGGAAAGCCTTTCTGAGTGACATTTAAGCTTAGATCCAAATTGGAAAAAGAGTCAACCAAGAAATAAGAAAATGGAAGATTGCTTCAGGCAGAGGGAAGAGCACACCTGAAGATGCTGAGGGAAGGAGTTTGGCATTTCTTAGGAGCTGACAGGAGGAGTGTGGTTGAAAAATAGCACATATGGGGGTAAGGGGAGAGATGGGATTAGGCAGGATCCTGGATTGCCTTAGGGGCCGCATCAGGAGATTTGGGTTTTATTTTAGCTACCCTGGTAAGCCACTGGAAGTGTTAGTCAGGGAGTGGCACAATCCTACTTTCTTTTTAAAAACCTACTCGATTTATAATTCTACACAGGTATAAATATATAAATGAACTTGCTCTGATCTTTCATAATATAGTTAATGATTTATGTGTCAGATATTGAAAACTTATGATAATTAAAATTTATTCTTTAATTTTTAGTGAAGATTATCCTTAAGTCAGAAAAGCAGCAGGTGTAGAAAGCTAGGGAAAAGAAAGAAGAAAATAATATCAACATATTCAACGTATTAGATACAACCATCCATGCTGTCATTGTAGCACCTGTACTCTCAGTCTGTTTCTATGTGTTTCCCAGTTTCTGATTTTGTTAACATTTTAACATAATAATATCCCAGTGTTTAAAAAAAAATCCTCCTTTTAACT
>NW_007728472.1:262489-275024 GCF_000696425.1 Galeopterus variegatus | reverse complement strand
TTTTTTTCCAATAGTGTAGTCTTTTGTGGTGCTATTTCATACTTATCAATACAAAGTAGACCAAGTCTCTGTTATTATTATTCTTTTATGAAAAGATTTTATTTAGTCTAGCTGGTTTATGTTTCAAAAAAGACTTTAGCCTTTTTCTTTCTGATTCCAAAGTGCTTCACTAGAATTGTCATTTACATTTAATTATGCCTATACATCTATTTAGAAACAATTAACCTTTTTTTAACTGAAATATTTCTATCCATAAATAAGCCATTCATTTCCACTTATTAAAATCTGTATTTGCTAGTCAAATTGTGCTAACTTCCTTCCTCACATTTTCAATAAGATTTCTCTTAGATTCGTATTTCTCTTTTTCTTTTCTGTCATAAATATTTTTTTTCCTACTATATCCTCTAACTTCTTACTGTTTGTGATGCTTTCACAGGAAAATTCTCTGTCATTGTATACAGTGGTCCCTTGGTGTCTGTGGGGGACTGTTCCAGGACCTCCCTCAGTTATCTTAATCAACAAATGCTCGAGTCTCTGATACAAAATAGCATAGTATTTACACATCTTCTAGTATACTTTAAATCATTTCTAGATTACTTATAATACTTAATAAGATGCAAATGTTATGTAAATACTTGATATACTGTATTGTTTATGGAATAATAACAAGAAAAGTCTGTATATGTTTAGAACATTTTTTTTTCAAATATTTTCAATCTGCAGTTGGTTGAATCCATGGATGTGGAACCCACACATATGAAGGCTGACTGTATTTGTCATGTGTCCATTAATTTTAGGAAACTTCCATTAATTCTACAAACCCTTGTTTAATTCTCATAAGTTTCATAGATATACAGTAATACAGTGTGCCAATTGTTTTTTATACAGTTATAACTTTGCTTCATGCATTATTGAGAATTGGAACATTTAAAACATTATTAAACTATAAAGATTACAGTGGAAAATGTATTTATTTAGGAAAAAAAATGTCCTTTTACAAATCTGATAAAAAAAATGAGGAAGAAAAAAATACCTCCCTGGAACCTATAAACTATGAACAGCATAGGTCAAAGAGCATCAAATAAGGAGTGAAGACTGAACTAATACTTAGTGTTAAGATAACGAGTTGAACAACTTGTAGTAATTTCATGTACAATTATGCTCATTTTTAAAAAGGAAGAAAGAAAAATCAAAGGAAACTAGAAATTATTCTTCATTATATGATTTTTTAAAATCTTAATTTGGTGCCAATAATCTTTTAATTTCCCCAGGGCACAATGGTTACTGGATCTTAATTACTTCACCATTTCATAGAATCATAAAAGTAGAAAGCTTCCAACAGTAAAAAAAGAAATATACAGTAATGAACCAGTATGCATGTTTGAAGGAACATAGTCTGAAATATTTTTCACAGTTCTGAGGACTAAAACCACTTATATATAAAAACATGGAAGATGTTCAGTTCTTATTACACTTGACTGTGGCAGATGGAAAACAGGGAAATATTCACTATTTTCAGGCACAAAGTTTTTTTTTTGGAACTCACCAGCCATATTTGAAGACACCACTCACCTTTTGGTTAATTCATTGTCTCTACAAGTGTGGTTCTCTGCTGAGTCCTAAGAGTCAGTGGTTATTCTATAGATCAGCACATATTCCCTTTGCAAACATATCCATGCAAGGGTGAGAAAGCAGGACCACCAAAGCACAAAAGAGCAATGAAAGAATAAAACCTGGAAGACACAGCCTTGGACACTACTTAACAGGGCTGGATCAAGATGGGGGTCAATGAAAGGATAAAGTAGTAGCAAGAAGAATGAAAATCAAGAGACTATGTTGTCATAATATAAAGAGAAAGATTTTCAAGAATGAGCATGTAATCAACAGAGTCAAATTGATGCTTTTGGATGGTATGCTTACCATTTAATTATCAAAGTCTTTCACAATTTTTTTCAACATTCCTCTTGGAGATAAGACAGTGTCTGCCTTTGTGGTGGAATATGCTAAATAAATGTGACTAGATTTGTTTAAAAGCAAAGGTCATATATCATGTTCCCTTAAATAAAATATTTAAATTGACTTTCAATATTGGAAGGAGTTAATGTGGGAGAAAGGATGTTGAGTGAAGTTTTTTTTTTTTTTTTTTTTTTTTAAAGTAACCCATCCAAATGTGTATGTACACCTAGAATAAAGAATAGGATGGTCACGGAACTAAACAAGTTCTGTCAGTAGACTATCATTCCAATTTCAATAATCCCCCTTAAATAGTTCACAAAAGAGGAAAGTGCTCTGGAGGACTGAAATATACAACATATGAATATTTACACATATATATAATCTTCATTTATTAGGACAAAAATTATATTATTTTTAAAAGAAAGAGAAAAGCAGTCATCACTCCTTTTTTTTTCTTTTTCTTCTTTTTTCTTTTTTTTCGGAGTAACTCACTACAGAACAGTAACTNGCATTATTGAGAATTGGAACATTTAAAACATTATTAAACTATAAAGATTACAGTGGAAAATCTATTTATTTAGGAAAAAAAATGTCCTTTTACAAATCTGATAAAAAAAATGAGGAAGAAAAAAATACCTCCCTGGAACCTATAAACTATGAACAGCATAGGTCAAAGAGCATCAAATAAGGAGTGAAGACTGAACTAATACTTAGTGTTAAGATAACGAGTTGAACAACTTGTAGTAATTTCATGTACAATTATGCTCATTTTTAAAAAGGAAGAAAGAAAAATCAAAGGAAACTAGAAATTATTCTTCATTATATGATTTTTTAAAATCTTAATTTGGTGCCAATAATCTTTTAATTTCCCCAGGGCACAATGGTTACTGGATCTTAATTACTTCACCATTTCATAGAATCATAAAAGTAGAAAGCTTCCAACAGTAAAAAAAGAAATATACAGTAATGAACCAGTATGCATGTTTGAAGGAACATAGTCTGAAATATTTTTCACAGTTCTGAGGACTAAAACCACTTATATATAAAAACATGGAAGATGTTCAGTTCTTATTACACTTGACTGTGGCAGATGGAAAACAGGGAAATATTCACTATTTTCAGGCACAAAGTTTTTTTTTGGAACTCACCAGCCATATTTGAAGACACCACTCACCTTTTGGTTAATTCATTGTCTCTACAAGTGTGGTTCTCTGCTGAGTCCTAAGAGTCAGTGGTTATTCTATAGATCAGCACATATTCCCTTTGCAAACATATCCATGCAAGGGTGAGAAAGCAGGACCACCAAAGCACAAAAGAGCAATGAAAGAATAAAACCTGGAAGACACAGCCTTGGACACTACTTAACAGGGCTGGATCAAGATGGGGGTCAATGAAAGGATAAAGTAGTAGCAAGAAGAATGAAAATCAAGAGACTATGTTGTCATAATATAAAGAGAAAGATTTTCAAGAATGAGCATGTAATCAACAGAGTCAAATTGATGCTTTTGGATGGTATGCTTACCATTTAATTATCAAAGTCTTTCACAATTTTTTTCAACATTCCTCTTGGAGATAAGACAGTGTCTGCCTTTGTGGTGGAATATGCTAAATAAATGTGACTAGATTTGTTTAAAAGCAAAGGTCATATATCATGTTCCCTTAAATAAAATATTTAAATTGACTTTCAATATTGGAAGGAGTTAATGTGGGAGAAAGGATGTTGAGTGAAGTTTTTTTTTTTTTTTTTAAAAGTAACCCATCCAAATGTGTATTTACACCTAGAATAAAGAATAGGATGGTCACGGAACTAAACAAGTTCTGTCAGTAGACTATCATTCCAATTTCAATAATCCCCCTTAAATCGTTCACAAAAGAGGAAAGTGCTCTGGAGGACTGAAATATACAACATATGAATATTTACACATAAAGAATAGGATGGTCACGGAACTAAACAAGTTCTGTCAGTAGACTATCATTCCAATTTCAATAATCCCCCTTAAATAGTTCACAAAAGAGGAAAGTGCTCTGGAGGACTGAAATATACAACATATGAATATTTACACATATATATAATCTTCATTTATTAGGACAAAAATTATATTTTTTTTTAAAAGAAAGAGAAAAGCAGTCATCACTCCTTTTTTTTTTCTTTTTCTTCTTTTTTCTTTTTTTTCGGAGTAACTCACTACAGAACAGTAACTGTGCTTCTGAGGTTTCTCTGTTGTTCTTGCTTCACTTCCCTACTCCCTCCCCAGGACAGGAAATGCATGTTCCTTCATGCGTTGCACTGTACCAAGAATACTGCTGTTGCTCAGTGAATATAAAATAATAATTATAGCAACAATTATTCTAGCATCCTAAATGAGGCTGATCCACGATAATGGAAGTATGCAAAGACTAAAGTCAAAGAACTTATATGATTTTTGTTTATTGATATCAGACACCTATGTTGTCTTAGTTCTTACAATGTCTTCTAAAGGTTTTGTTATTTTCTTAAACAATCTGGGGTAAGTAACTGAAGTACAGAGAGGCAAAACAATTGTTTTCTAGTTGAATGGAAAATTAGATGAGAATTCAATATCCACAAGTTACAAGGGTACTTCAGAAAGTTTGTGGAAAAATAGAACTAAAAGATAACATGAATCTTTCCATGAACTTTTTGAAGTACCCTCATGTTAGATCCTGGAAACATATTAATCTCATTTTTTATTATCTACTCATACATATGCATGAGAGATCTTTCAAATAAGAAGGAAATATAACCAAGAGTAAAAAATAAACAAATTTCTTTGTTTTTAAAGAGCTATCAATTTCAATTAAAAATTCTCAAATAAAATAGTGTATCTGTTAGTCAGTGCAAAAAGAAGTAAAGAAAAAGTTTTATAGTCTAAGAATTAGAATAGGGAATAAAATGATCCTGGGATGATTCCAGTACCTTTTGTTTATCCATGGGTGGATTATCTGCTTTGTGAATTATTCATGACTAATTTTGAATCTTAGAGCTGTATTGCCCCACTGCATGGTTAGCTCTGAGGCCCTTTCCTCCCACTACCCAGCTGGTGTGTGCTCAGGGAAGACAAAATCTTTTTAATACTAATCCAAGCAAAACACAATTAGGAAAGCAAATGTGCTGGAAAAATAACAATAATATGGATTACAAAGACAAATAAGAACCATTTGAATGTCACCTACACTTTTGAAGTAACCAAATATTTTTTCTATGTGTTGCTTAGGTAAGTGAGTTGGGCCAATTGTGTTACAAACAGATCTCTAATCTGTAAAAAGCCTTTTAAAATTTTTTTGATCAGAATAATTAAATTGCAAAGTTTGACTATGTCAGAGCAGTAGCTGCAAGCCTAACTCTTGTCCAGTGATCTGCAGGTCCTTCCAGAAAAAATAGAACCATGTACCAGGAAGAGCCATATTCATCACTTCAAACCACATTTCTCTTCCATGGTGAAAATATCCAGAGCTAAAAAGGACCTGATGCCTACATCTGAAAGGCTGCAGAGCCTCCATCCATGCCACAGTCCATCTCTCCCAACACACGCATGTGCAAACACACACACACACACACACACACACACACACACACTTTTCATGATCGGTTTGTCAGGCATGAGGTAAATACAAAGTTGGCTTTCCTTAAAAAAAAAAAAGGAGGATCCCAGATTTGGATTATATTTCTCCATATTTACATAAACTTTTGAAAGGCAAGATGATCAAGTAGCACTCCTACCAGAGTCTTGTGATATAACCTAGTCTTCATTTGGATAGGATGGAGATATGTTTTTGTAGCTTGATTATATTAACTAGTACATAAACACTAATGTTCTTTCAAAGAAATCAAATTCCATCACATTCGTGGACATTGTGCGCATTTCCAAATGACAGAGAGCTTTTGGCAGAGTTGCATACAGATGGTCACTTTATTAATGACTTGCACATTACAGGTGCATAGATAAAATACACATTTCCATAAGATTTTCATTATGCAAGAAGAGCAATATTAAAAATGCTTTTCAAAAATTAGGAAAACAATACATATTCATTGCTAAAAATGAAACTCTATACCCTATTGTAATTATATTAATCACTAAATTCACTACTATATTTTTTCAAAATAAATTGACTCACATGAAAATACTTAAAATGGCATCAATAATTTTAGATAATATTTAAATAAATAATCACTCTTTATGTTAGAATCTTTCATTTGCAAAGAAGATTTGCAACACCCCTTGGAGTTCATATTTAAGTTAATGTTTATTAACAAATGAATACTAGTTGATACAAGTAGAGTTTCATTAAATGACTCTCAATGTGAGAGATTTGAATTAAATTATGTACTGTACTTCTTTATGTAGGTTTTTCTTCTTTGCAATAACATTCCTACAGATTAGCATAATTTACTTTTGAGGAATCAATATTGTTCTGCAGAATAATAATTATTCTTATTTTGACCTGTTGAACTAGCTTCATATTTACAAAAAAATAATTAAGTGTTGATCAGAGTGTGGCATCTTCTCAGACTTTCTAATCACCAGCTCTACCAATCCAGGCCATTTCTTTGCTGAGCCAACATACACATATTTAACTAATGAGTTGTGAACCTTGAAAGATTTCTCTTTCTGCACTAAACTCTCCTAAGAAAGGTTTTAAATATCTTTTCTTTATTTCATCAACGCAATTTTCTCTTTTTCTATTTCAATCTTTTATTTCTCTGGTTGCTCAAGGAAACTATCTGGTAATTTTTTTAAAAATTCAAATAATGATAAAAAATTGTAACAAAACCCCATTGAGGTTATGGACGTATGCCTACTTCATTTACACTAATTAGAAAACTTCTGTTGTAATTGCAATTTTTAACAGGAAATTTTTCTTTTCTGTTAAATGCTCTGCAAATTTTATGTCATCTTTAACAGTACTGAAGCATAAAATGTAAGAAATGGAAAGGACAAAAAATTCATCAAATTTAACCCCATCTTATTTATAGATGTGTCAGTTGAGGCCCAGAGATGTGGAGATAAAGGCGTAAAGTCACACAGCTAATTAGTATCAAACTGTTACGCTATTTATATGTAGTTTATAAAAAATATTTCCTATATTTGTTAATCACTAAAGCAATTTATATACATACACACAAACGTGTATATATGTGTTTTATTAACTTTGTCAACCAAAAATGACTGTTGTCTCAATGTGATATTGTATTCTGAATATAAAATGGAACAGAAAGAGGAAATTAATAAAAAAAAAACCAACTGGTGAAATTTGAATCAAGTCTGGGGGTTAGTTAATAGTTTAGTACCAATGTTCATTTCTTAGTTTTGGCGAGTGTACAGTAAGATGTTAACCTTAGGGGATACTGGGTAAAGAGTACACAGAAATTCTCTGTAGTATTTTTGCACCTTCTTTGGAAAACTAAAATTATGCCAAAATAAAAATTATATTAAAGTGCTTATTTATAATACTTCAGGATTACAAATAAGGCCATTTATCTCAGACATTTAAAAAGAGAAAAAGGATTCAGATTTTCTTTATGCACAAACTATCCTTTAAGCTGCAATTCTGTTTTGGGTCTTACAGGTGACATAAGTTGGATTTCTCAAGAAACAGACTCTGAGACAGAGATTTACCTGCTAGAAGTTTACTGGGGAGAGCTCTGGGGAATAACATCTATTAGGTAGCAAGTGAAGCAAGAATTGGCAGAGGGAAGAGTTGAAATGAAGTGAGATTGTAACAGAGGCCTCTACACATCCAAGTGGAGGCTCCTAAGATGGGATAGCATGTTCCAAACACAGGCAAGGACTTTGTACCTACCATGCCCTCCAGTCCATTGGAGGAGGGCTATCCTGGGGAGGGGACATACTTTGGGCAGGCAGCACTCTTCCGTTGAGGACAATTTCTGGGGAGGAACTCAGCTGTAAGCTCTCAGCAGGCAACACCTCTGTCATTTGGAGGAATGGACATCTTGGTCCTAAAGAGGCATTCTGGGTGTTGTGCCAGAATATGCAATAAAATGAAATTAGCTCTTGAGCGTAGTGGTTGGCCACAGGAGGTGTGTAAAATTAGGCAAGTGAAGCAATTTCACTAGGCATAGGTGGTCAACGTCACCTGGGTTTTGCTCAAAATTTTTCTTGTTCCAAGTAGTTTTTCCTATTGAATTTTTCTTTATCTTTGTACTTCTAATTATCTGTACATTTTATAACATCTATCCCAGTTTGGGTTGAAAAGGAAACAGAATAAGATTTTTAAAAAGTATATTCTTTTGAATCTTTAAAGGATTTGATTTTAGCTGTGGGAAATACACACAGAAAGTTCACTGAGTTTGTCCCTCCATATGTATCATAAATCCTCACTTCCCCATTTGTCCAAGGACAGTGATCTTCATTTTCATTAAGCATGGTTAAGTTATGTTGTAGTAACAAATCAGCCCCCAGATCTCAGTGTCTTTACACATCAAATCTTACATGTCCAGGACGGGTTAGCAAGGGTACACAGAAGATTGTCAAGATGGTGACACATCTGGAAGACATAGTCTCTAAGGCCACTGCAGAAGTAGAGAGAAATGGAGGAGGCACTTCTGTTCTTAAATACTTAGGTAGTCTAAAACTTGTCACATGATTCCAACCAAACTGCAAAGGAAGCTAGGAATACTAACGGACTCTGCCAAGATTGGCTAGTGAACCCTCTGGAATATTCTCATTCATAGCTCCAACCCAGCAAAGAAAGACTCAATTTATATGTCAATCTCCTTTATATTGTTACTGGCTAGAGATTTATCCATCATAGACCTTCTCTGAGCAGAAGAATAAGATCAATCTTTGTGCCATATATATTTTTTATATTAGCTATATTGGTTAGTGAAGCAACAACCTGAACATTCAGACAGTTAACATTTTCAAGGACACATATAAAATGTCTTGGTGAGTTGCATAACCATGGGAAGACAAAAATTTCGTTTTAAAAATCTTTTGAATCTATTATGGAAGTTAGCCTTACAATTCTAAAATCCTAGACTTAAAATATCAGGCAGGGATATTTTACGTGCTGGTTGCTTTCCAAGGAGCCACAATGTATTAGGATAAATAGGATATGTAAAAAGTGTCAGCAAATATCCAAGCAGGACATTAGTAAACAGCATCAGAGGAGAGGCTTTTGTACAGAGGCATGTATTTCCTTACCATATGGTCCTAGTTTTTCAGTTAAAATGTTTTCCTTTCTGGAAAAAAAAGCCTCTCTTCCCTGTTAATGTTAAAGAAGACCTGTTTTTAAAATTAGCATTATCATTTGTCACGAGTACTGGTCACCGGAACATGAGTCTTCTTATTACAGATGCATAAATTAGTGGCTAAAATCCTGGGTTCTAGATTCAGGCCACCTGGATGCAGTTATTGGCCCTGATATTTACTGTTCCTGGACAATCAATTAACTTCTCTGTGGCTCAATTTCTTCAGTGTAAAATGGGCACGATACCATTATCTTCCTAACAGGGATGATGTGAGAGCAAAATGGTTATTATTTGTGAAATATTTATTTCAGTGCCTGGCACATTGTAAACTCTATGTATGTATTGTTGTTATCACTATTATTCAACCACCTCTAAACAATAACAAATTAATTTGTAACAGAGGAAATCTTTATAACGAAAAGTTTAAGTTTAATGTAAGACTTCCAAAAATCATGATACCAATATAAAATTCTGAATGCTAAAATAACTTTCATGAACATTATTCATTCTTTTCTTCTCATGTTCCATAACTTTCCTAACCAGAATTTTAGTTCAAAGAGAAAATATGGTATCATGTTCTGTTTATTAACTAATATATTTTATCATGTGATACCAGTTCAAGGCAAAAGTTAAGAAATAAAAAAGGGAAAAGCAAATCTTTCTTCTTTCGACATACTGAATTCTGCATGACCCTCTCCCACTCCCATACACACACCAACATGCCCACTGTCCTGCAGCAACATGCTGCTTGGCACTTGGTCGGGGAACAGAAAGGCAAAGCCCATGAGAAGGGGCTAGACAAAAGAACTGAAAGATGTGGAAAACTAAATACTCAGGCACTCTTGGGAGACAATGGAAAACAGGGGATTGGAATGAAAGCTATAAAGAGGTAACTCTGACTTCTGTCAGTTCCTCTTCATGCCCTGCAATATTCTCCTTTAGCAGTGAAAGGAAGAAACATAATCAAAACATCTATAGGCGTTAGAGTTTTCCAGATATGCTTCCCTTTCCCTGATATCCATGGATAGGATTTTCTTGATTCCACAAATGCTTATGCAAGAAAAGCCCCACTCTGGTTATTGTTGGGCATTGCCAACATCTTGATACCTGAAAGCCACAAGCACCCTAACTCCAAAACATATATGGGCTGAACTGTGTTCCCCCCAAATCCATATGTTGAAAGCCCTAATCCCCAGTATCTCAGACTGTGACTGTATTTGGAGATAAGGTCTTTAAAGAGGTGGTTAAATTAAAATGAGGCCATTAGGGTGGGCCCTAATACTATATGATTGCTGTCCTTATAAGAAGAGGATTTGAGACATAGAGAGAAAGACATCAGGAGTAAGACCATGTGAGGATACAGTGAGAAGGAGGCCCTCTGCAAGCCAAGGAGAGAGGTCTCAGAAGAAATCAAACCTTGACCTTGGACAAGCCTCCAGAACTGTGAGAAAATAAATTTCTGTTGTTTAAGCTACCCAATCTGTGGTGTTTTGTTATGGCAACCAGAGCAGACTAATACCACACAGTTTTGGATTCAATAAAACCAAACTATTGCTTCTCCTGGTATGAAATTGGCTCAGTCTTGCTAATTTGTGTACCTATTCGTCCTTGTGTCCACTAGTCTGTTCTTCAAAGTATTACTCAACACCTACCTTCTCTAGGAAGTGTTTCTTATTTATCCTATCCCAGTCTGATTACTCTTACAGTTTCTGACTCTTAAGAAAGTAATGTGTTTGTATATTTGTGTTACTTTAGCAATATTGTCTCTTGTTGTGGTTATTGCTATGTTGTATACCCCTAGCTGTTGACCAGTCTTCCCAAAGTCAGGACATTTTCCTCCCCCTTATGGTATGATTCTCCTTTTTCTGTTTCAATGGTTATGCAGAAGAGAAAATCCACCCTCTGCCAGACACTCATAGAATATATTATACACCTTATATTTAACGTTATTCTCTGTATTGGAGAAAATAAACTAAGTGGAAAAATATATACTTTACTGTTCTACCTCAGAAAAAATATTCTCACTCTGAAACTTTGGGGTAGGGATAAACAGTTAAATCTATGTTATTCAAACTCTATCATACACTTATCCATAATAATTTTTAATTTTGGAAGAAGTGATGTGGAAATTGTGTTCAAATTATCATTCTTTGTCCCCTCTCTCACACTCCCCCGAGCTAAGTTTATTAATATCAAAGATTTCTATTCATTCTATGTAAATTTACTAAAGTCTGTTAAATCTCCTGATTGCTGACATTTTAGAGTTTTATGCACTTTTTTGTCTCTCTTTTGACAAATCACACACATATCTTCAGGGATTCTTATTACAGAGCTAAGTACATTGTCTGACAAAAAGCTGAAGAATTTTAATAGATAAATGACAAATTTTAACAAAGAGGTCTAGCAAGTTAATTTCTGAAATCATTTACTGTATGTATGGAAAACTGGCAGAAGTAATTTGATGAAGTGCAGGTTTTCTACACACAATAAAAGAAAAAAACATTAGTAGATATATTTGATAAGATCCATCTATTTGATGAATAACCACAAAAATAATGTACAAATACAAATATGTCTTTTGCTTCTTTTATTAGGTTTTTTCTCTCTGGACTAAAAAAACAATGTCATCAATTATTAGTATCTATTATTTTCATCATTTAAATTGCCACCTTAGTAGTATTCAGAATGAATCCAAAAAGGTCAAGTTCAGATGAGAAAGGAAGCAATTCTACTGCTGAAAAATCATGGGCATCATAGACTTTAAAGATAAAGAAAGATTTATAATGTAAATATATACCTCTGAGTATTTGCACTTTTCTTGGAATACTTAGCAATCCAAAAAGGTCAAGTTCAGATGAGAAAGGAAGCAATTCTACTGCTGAAAAATCATGGGCATCATAGACTTTAAAGATAAGAAAGATTTATAATGTAAATATATACCTCTGAGTATTTGCACTTTTCTTGGAATACTTANAAGAAAGATTTATAATGTAAATATATACCTCTGAGTATTTGCACTTTTCTTGGAATACTTAGTTTGCATTGTGGTGTGTGTGTGCGTGCATGTGTGGGGTGTATGTGTGTGTGGTGTGCATATGAAGGAATGTGTTTGATCAGATCATCACATAATCTGTTCTCCACAGGTGCTGGAAAAGGTCAAACAGAGAAAATCATCATCACAAACTGAAGTGATTTTCTTCTTTATGAGATCCTGATGTAAACAGGCTGATGAACACAACACGATCCTTACTCACCCTCATGACATCATACACAATCACAGCTGAATGTTTCTGTCTGTCAAAGCCTGGAGAGTCACTACCGGATTGTTGCCTGATTGGTATAAAA
>NW_007728472.1:260586-261659 GCF_000696425.1 Galeopterus variegatus | reverse complement strand
TATTTTTGCAAGATTTCTGGGCCCCATGGGGGCAGGTCAAACATAGTGAGCACTGAGCCAAGGTTAGAGTTTGCCAGCTCAGAAAATGAGCAGGCTGGTTTGGTAATGGAGCAGCAACATTATTGAACATTTATTGACTGAAGAGAAAAAAATAAAAAATAAATTAAAAACAGACATCTCTTATTTTAAAATCAGAAATTACATATCACATTCTTTGGAAAGAGGTTTGTAAGCATGTGGCACTTAATCTTTGTTCATAATTTATGCCCATGTTCAAGACATTTTTAAAATCCACTTTCTCACAGGCTCTAATTTTGCTGCCAGGCTCCATTTACTGCCAGTTAAGCAGCAGCTTTTAGTATATGGAGGCCTCACTGAAGATTCACCTTCTGAGTTTTTCTACCCAAGACATTTAAATCGGAATCTGGACCCAATCTGCCGCATCATAGCTAGCAGCAAGTGAAAAGGACTCAAAAATCCTGCTGGTATAAACATACTCCTTGAGGGAGCAGCCAAATAGTTTGGAAGTTTGATTTTTTTCTCTAAAAAAAAAAAAAAAAAGCCATGGTTAAAATGTTCCAAAGTATCTTGTAAAAGAGCTTTATATAGTTTCTTGGAAAGATAATTATTTTTAATTAAAAATGAAAGTATGAAATTATGGGATGTATAAAATTTATTTAAAAGTAAGATTAAAAGTGAATAAGAGATAAAGTTCCCAATAGCTTAGAATAATATTTTCTTCTAATAACTAGATCATAACCTTATGCAATCACTTACTATGCATAAGCCCTATAAGCAGTAGGACAGGCTCCTGTTTTTAAGACATTATGGAAAAATGAGATGAAAATTTCAGCAGCTGATTTATAACCCACTTGAAGCATGTGCCAAATCTTTGTTTTGGTCTCAATATGACTATCTAACTGAAAACTAAAATATAGCCAAGCAAACAAAAAGTACAATGACACATATCATACATGAGTATAAATGGAGTAAAGCACCTTACATAGTATTTGCTATTAAAAACAAAACAGACTAGCAATATATTTTTTCTCCTGTGTCCTCATTGCCAAATA
>NW_007728472.1:211791-259203 GCF_000696425.1 Galeopterus variegatus | reverse complement strand
CGGGCCATAATAATCATATACAGTGTATATTGACAAAATAAAAAAATAAATAAAAAAAAAATAAAATAATTAAAATAAAATAAAAAAAGAAATTACTGGTTTATTAAACCCGAGCTCTAAGAGAAAAGCCCTTAATAGGTACAACTCTGACAGAACAGACAATTGCTGAATTTCTTTCATATGAACATTTCTCAATTATTCCATAATACTACTTTTATTTATGAACTGTATGTTGCTATGACTTGAAATGACATAAAATGCCATTTCCTTTAAGCAAGGAAAATCTTTTCAGAAAATTGTCAAAATAAATTACCAAATAAAATTTTCAATGAGGTACAATATCCTAAAATATTGTACAAAGAGTAAAATAAATGTAATTCAGAATCATGTCTTACTTGTTATTGACCTGAAAACAAATCTTGGTCCATTTAGAAATAATCGTTTATGGCTAGGGATAAACCATCATATTTGGGAAAATGAGTCCATCAAATCGCTTTTATGGGTTATCTTCTTGACAGATCAGAACATAACCAATTGCACAATAAACTTACAACTCGAATTTCAGTCAGCTCTACTCCCAGCATAATTCACTCTACTTTATAGAAACAATGGTTTAATGT
Organism: Galeopterus variegatus; assembly: GCF_000696425.1. NCBI lineage: Eukaryota > Metazoa > Chordata > Mammalia > Dermoptera > Cynocephalidae > Galeopterus > Galeopterus variegatus. Next base: position 258,583 of record NW_007728472.1, on the reverse strand, counting down.
TGAAAGATCTGGGGCGACATGAACCATGTTGGTAAGTGCTTGACCAAAACATCACTTGACCTTTTGCTTTTAACTCTGTTGAAAGGTAAACCAATCATACCCAACAGATCACTCTAGCCTGACTAATTATTATTATTATCAGTAGTAGTAGTCATCATCATAATGGTAGTATTGGCTTGAATGGTCAGAGTTGTTAAGTTTTTTAATACTTATTCTATGGAAGAGATAACCTCAACAGAAAGTTTTCATTCTGTTCTTTCCATGGGAACCCATTAACTGACCAGTGTTCATATTACCAAGACAATAATATCTTCTAGATAATCATGCTTAAAATGTTGAATTGCTAAAGACCATTGTCCATTTTGGATCAGTATTAGTCCATTTTTTGTCACTTACAACAGAGTACCTGAAACTGGGTAATTTACCAAGAAATGAAATTTATTTCTTACAGTTTTGGAAGCTGAGAAGCTCAAGGTCTGGGGCGGGGGTGGGGTGCATCTAAATAAGAGTCTTATTGGTAGTGATTCTCCACAGCAATGCAGGGTGTCACATGGCATGCAATGGCAAGAGCAAAAGAGCTAATCTTCTCATTTTTCTCTCCTTATAAAGCCATCAGAACCACACCTATGACAACCCATTAAACCATCAACCCACTACTCCATGAATGGATCAATCCATTCATGAGGATATAATCCTAATGATCCCATCACCTCTCAAAGGCTCAACTTTTCAAATATCATAATCTGATTTCTCACCCTCTTAACACTGACTGTTAACAGGATAGATCAATTTTCCAACATACGAACTTTGAGAGACACATTTGAACTACAGCAAGACCAGAAATGAAAAGCATTTTGTTAACTCCTCTTAAGCTATATTAGATATAATTTAAAGTTTCTTGCAATGTTACCAATTATTACCTTTTTGTGCAGGAGTGTTTTAAGGCAATAGTTTTCTGAAAATATTTTATTAAAAAATATCGAACATTAGAAAATGAAAACATTTTTTCTGTTAATGGCAACAAATCTAAAATAAGAGCCTTTACTGGCATAGTCTATCATGTGATGATTTTACCTGACCTTTGAAAGATTAGTTCTGGTGAGAAATCACAAAGAGCCAATAACTTTTTCTCTCTCCTTTTAAATTGTGATGTAAGGGGATTAAATGAACCAGGAATTTATGGTTTGACAAAATGGCAGACATAAAAAGAGCTCAAACTATAATAAATTGTGGAAAATTGTTTAGATAGTAGGAATCTTAGATTACTTGAATCAAATTCTGCATTTTATTAATGAGAAAACAGGCCCAATTAAATGTCTTGCTTTCACCACTTCTTCACTTATTTTCTCAACCAACCTCTTCAGTCAGGCTTTTGTCTCTACAATTCCACTGAAACCTTATCAAGGGCATCATTCACCTACCATGTGCCAAATCCAGTAATCTGTTCTCAGTCCTCCTCTTACTTGAATTCTCTGCAGAATGTGATAGAGTTGCCCTTTGCCTCATTATAGACATACTCTTTTTTTCTTAGCTTTTGAACAACATACTGTTTCTTTTCCTTCTGCCTTACTGATTGTTCTCTGTTTCCTTTATGGAGTCCTGTTTTTCATGTTAAAGAGCCCTGGCTCAGTTATGGGTATTCTCTTTTGATTTTTATATTCAACTACCTAATCAATATCTCCTTTTTGTCATCTGGCACACATGAAAAAAAACTCAACATGTCTAATTTAGAACTATTTTTCTCGCCTTCTCTCCACCTTCCCCCAACCTATTTCTTTTTGGTTTTCCTTACCTCAGCAAATATCATCATTCATCCACCTATTTGCTCAGATCAGAATCCTTGTAGTCATTTAAAAATTGTATTCTTTTATTTATTAAGAATATTCATGAGATACAAAGCTAATTGTCACCCCTCCTGCCCATGGTGTGAGGGCCAGATCCATACCCATTACCAGAAATTAATTTTGTACCCCTTGTCCCCACCCAATTTAAAAATTTAAACCAGTTCACATCTCTCCTTTGCAGAGAAATCTCTAGTGGTTTCCCATCACATTAAGGATAAAAGTCAAAGTCATTGCTATGGCTTATGAAACCCTGTATGATATAGCCCTTGCCTAATTTTCTGTTATGATTTCTTCTTTTCAATCTCTGCTTAGGTCTCACTCTAGCAACAATGATCTGGCTTTAATGCTAGAAAACAAGCTTATTTCTACTTCAGGTACTTCGTATTTTCTATTCTCTTTTCCCAGAAAATTCTTCTTAAGATCTTCACAGGGTTCACTGTCTAATGTCTTCTACATTTCTGTTTAAATTCCACCTCCTCAGACTAGCCTTCACTGGTCACCCCATAGGAGATAGTGCCCACCTCCTGCATCATATGTCATCAATATCTATTCCCTTATCCTCCTTGATGTTTCTTAGTAGTACTTATTACTGCTTGAAATATATTGTGTATTTACTCGTTTATTATATGTCTCCTGACTAGAGTGTAAGCTTCATGAAGGCAAGGTCTTCCCCTTATTCAGCATTACATCTGCAGGTTAGAACAGTGTCTTGAATACAGGTTGTTCTCAATAAATATTTGCGGAATTAATGAACAGACAGATGGATATGTGAATAGTTGGTTGGATGAATGATTGAATGAATGAATAGAAGAAGTATATTACTTGAATATTCTCTTGATTAAGTTTTGTAGTTATATATGAAAGCACAGGTGTCCCCCAGAGAGTGTGGGAATTTTGTGAATAGTTGGTTGGATGAATGATTGAATGAATGAATAGAAGAAGTATATTACTTGAATATTCTCCTTGATTAAGTTTTGTAGTTATATATGAAAGCACAGGTGTCCCCCAGAGAGTGTGGGAATTTTGTCGTTTTGATTGCAATCATCACCATTTATGAAAAACTTCATCACTTTTGTCACTATTTTCTCCTCACTTCTCCTTACAATCTCTCTCACACACATGATCAACATAATCTCTTCTCTTCACCAATCTTCTGATACTATTTTTTTTTAGTTACATAAATGTTTAGGAAAGTAGAATAAAGCTGCTCCATTTAGCCATGAGTAGTGGTGGCATTTCAGGCTGGATGGACTTTAGCTCAGAACTCTAAAGCCCCAGTCCTAAATGACAGATTTTTGTGGACCTACCAACGGAGTGTTTCTCAACTTCTCTGTGCCTGGCCAGTTTCTATGAGTTCACCCTCTCTCCTTCCTTTTCGAAGTTTCTGCTTTTGTTTTTTGTATTTTTGTCACTGCTACTGTTGTACATTTCTTTAAAAATCTCATAACAGAAAATTGAGTTCCTAAACAAAATCCCATACCATATGTACAAGAGCATGTCCCTGTCTAAACTGGAGGTATATTTTGAAATAAGAAAGTAACAGCTCAGCAGTCATTTGCCATAGCTTGCTGAGTAAGCTGTGCTCAGGTTAAAAGGGGGTTATAGGCTGGCAGCCAAAACACTGACGGCATTGCTGAATACAGAGATTCAGAAACTCTATATGTCCCAAAGATTCTGTGTGGCTGCCATTAATTACACTCTCTCCTGCTTTATCATTTAGAGTATCTCAGTTCAGTTTCCTCATGTGGATCAAAACACATAAATTTTAAGTGCAGAACTTATTAACTTCTGTTTAAAAATATATTCAGTATTAACAATAAGGTCATCAGAGAGTATTGCCATTCGACTGAAATGGAATCAGAAATGGATATAATCACACTTGTTTCCCACAACACAGATCATCAAATTGGATGGAAGACGACTTATGCAGAATATGGAGGTCGGATCATAATTGACCCAATCGTAATTCTCGATGATGTTAGGAATGTAGTTACTCAGAGAAACAACAATAGAATTAAAATAAATCAAAGGAAAATAACTACAAGAGTATATTTTGTATATGTGAAAATGTTACTAAGTAAGGTCAGTACTAGGAGCTTAAATTGTTATTATTCTTTACTTCATAAATTTTTATACAAGTTCTTGCAACTGATAAGGAGATTTTGAGGGCTCCATGATTCCAATGGTAGATTTGGATGAGTCTGTGTTACACATAATAATGATGCCATTCGTGGTCATGTGTGATTCTGTGAGTAGAAAAGGTCTTTGCTTTTAAAAGCATCCTCCTTATTTCTTATAAAACTTTTGATGACAAGAATCATTCATGTTTTTTTCCCTCCCCATAATATACCAATGCAGTAAACTTTGACAGGTTTGAAAGTGAAGTTTCGTTTTGTAGGAGCTTTTAAGCTGTCTCCAATCTGTAACTGAAAGAGATTTCAATCAACGTTTACATTTTTAAAATTCCTCTTATACACAAAGAAAATATTTTGCTTTTATGTGTTTAAAGAGTACCCAGATATAGTGTTATTTTCCATTAGAAATAACATTTAAAAGGAGAATTGAGAAGAAAGTTTGCCTTGTGAAGCAAGACTTCCTTACTTTTGTTATCTTTCTCAAAGATATATAAAAAGTAAATGTTCAATTTGTTATCATTATAGTCGAGCAGACAATTTTTTTTCCACAAGGTTACATCTGTTTACGCTATTTTATTATCTGTTGAATGGTATGATATGAAGTCTCTTTATTGCAGTTTAGCTAAAGAAGCTCCAAGCCTGTGATGGAGCTGTCAATCAACATTTAGTCATACAGTATCTATTTCTATCCCTGTTCTTCTCTGCACAGAAGGGCTATTATAGTCTACATTACGGCATAGCTACTTTGGATATAGATACCCTTGAGGGGCAGGATTTATTTTGAAAGAAAATACTCAACATAACATGACACATCATTTAGACATTTTTAAAAGGTACACATGCAGGTATTTCAAAGCAAAATATAGCAAAGGCTAATTTTAAACATTTCATTTAACATTTTGTGGATGTATTTCCTTTTTCTCTTACTTTAAAAGCAGTGAAAAAGACCGTTGAGGTCATATGACTATTTAGTAATTGAAAATGTCTATTTAAGGCAATCTCCATGCAAACCTTTAATGCATTATCACCTACAAAGGGCTAACTGTTGTAAGGTATTATGCATGTCAAAATTAGCAAGGGAGAACCATTCAAGGCCAGAGAGAAGGAAAAATAGTGCTGAAATGCATTTATAAACACCTGAAAAGTAAAACCTTTCCAGATGTCAATAACATTTATTTCCAAGTACACTAGAATATATGGACTATGACTAAAAATTAACGAGACTGATTACAAACCACAAACATGAAAATCAGCCATGCAGCTGTATACCACACTGGATGTGCTTCCAGATGTGATGATAAAAATGGATACAACCTTTTAAAGCATGAGCTTTGGATATGCTATGCATGTGGCACTCATTAGCTAAGCAAATGGATGTTAATCTTTATGAAAGTCGATTGCTGTGCTGCATTTCTACAGAGAGCTTATCAGCTGGTCTGACCCAATCATCAAGAGCATCATGACTTAATTTACAGGAGGATTATTCTTCCTTCCCCTGCAATTCCATGGATTTAAAATACCCAAAAAAGTTTTTAAAAATACCCAAAAAAGTTTTTAAAAAGAAATGGCTGAAGTAGTTAAACTTCCTTATTCCCCATAAGTTGCAATAAATAGGTGATGGCATGAAAAGACTTAGATTCACAGATCAGGAATTCAGCAAGACTGAGTATGTAATTTCTCATCTTCAGGGCTGAGAAATTAACCTCATTTTCCCAACTGCTTTGATTTCCATTAAATTGCTAAAGATGTTTGAATAATAAAATATTTAGTCTTCTAAAAGAATAGGCATTTTCAACTCATAGCATATAAATGGCAGCTTCAGTAAATAAATAGTTAGAAGAGAAATGTCATGTCATAGCTCAAGACGAATTAGAAACATCTCTGGTGCCCTAGCAAACAATACCTCTTCGAAAAGTTATCATGTTACCATATTTGCCTACATTCTCATGGTATTATCATCAGAAAACTTGTTGCTTTGGGCTATCTTGAGTTAATTATGAAAGGCATGATAGAATACCAGATCTACCTCCATGAAACTGAGAGCTTGACATGCTAGACATAACTCAGGAAGACGCAATTCAAGCTTCTCATGTAACTCTGCCAGCACACATCAACTTATTCGACAGCAACTTCTGTTTCTTAGGCAATTTTAGCTGGAGACATCCATTCTGCCAATATTTTCTCTTTGTGATATGCTTCATTGTCCCCCAGGGGTGGCAGATACCAATAAGCCACATTTGTATTGTAATAATAACAGATAGAAACTGAAATTGGTCTCTTTAGAAAGAGACTGAATCATTTCTATTTTTGGTAAAACCTAGAGTATTGTGAGCACTTAATTAATGAGTTCATGAAAGTCGTGAGCACTTAATGAGTTCATGAAAGTAAGCAAATAACTTCCTTCCACAGTTTTAGGTGCTTTGGGAGTATGTGAGCACTTAATTAATGAGTTCATGAAAGTAAGCAAATAACTTCCTTCCACAGTTTTAGGTGCTTTGGGAGTAGATTTAACTCATTCAGTTCAGTATGGAATTATTTAACCTCCTGAAATTTACACTATGCTTTTTTGGTGGTCTGTTAAGCATTTATTGAATATTTGAGGGTACAATGGATCATGATCAGCACAAGGGAAAAATAAGAGATGAATGAGACAGGTTGTTTTCTCATAAGAAACTATAACATTGAATGGACTGTGATGCATGCTGTATTGAGGACTTAGGAGGGCGGAGGCAGGAGGATTGGTCCTGTAGACAGTGAGCAACAGAGAGGAGCAACTTTAGCAAATCCAGGACAGATTTTGCCCAAGTGTACTCCAGGAAATACATGACTAAATAATAGATTCTTAAAGCCATTACCTTCTGGAGCATTTCATGTGCTAATATTAATTACACTTCTTTCCAAACAGGCTTTAAGATGTAACATTACTCAATCTTTTTTGACTCTTGGATTTCTTTTTTTTTTTTTTTTAAGAATATCTCTTGGTATTAGTCTTTTATAAAAAATTGACCTTGGAAATGAAGTTCTACTGATGTTAATTTGGAGATGTAAGGCTGAAAGCCCCAGAATAAGTAAATATTTCATTAGATCACACGAAAGATATTTGAGATCTGAAAATAGGGACGCTGGGGGAAAATGATAAAGATTCCAGAGGTGTTTCCAGGGGTAGAATATATAGACTTTGGTAATTAATTAGTAGGATATTTGTATGGCACTGTTTAGTAGGCAGAGAGAGGTGCAGGGCTATATATGAAACCTGGGACTTATTCACAGAAATAAATAGATGATGTTTCCGGGGTTGATAAGATGGCAGAAAGAATAAGTATAGGGTGAGAAGAGAAGGGAATTCTTTCTCCAACTTCAGAGATATGCCTACTTGGAAGGAAAAGACAGAGAGAAGAGCTGTCCTAGTAAACTAAAAAGTGGATAGAGTAAAATAGTAAGGACAAATTAAGGCAATGGGAATCAATGTAGGGAGAGAGTTTCTAGAGACAGGCTGGAAGTAATGTGGAGTAGAAGAAAGACTAAAAAGAGATGGAGCCCTAATACTTTTATAAACAGAATACGATTCGCAAAGCTTCAAGGAGGGAAAGGAGATAAACGAAGACAGTCTGTTACTCCCCCCCACCCGCTGCCTCCTCCCCCCACCCCCAGAGTAGATGAAAAATTTCTGGCAAGAATACTGGGTTGAAAATAGAGTTTTATGGTTGTTGTCTCTTTTTTTCCCTTTTTGTTTTTGTTTGGAGAGGCAGACTTTGGGGATACAGAAGACATAGAATAACTGTAAAAGAACAACGTTATTAAAAGTTTTGATTGAGGGTTAATTATAATTTCGATGTTTGGTGAACACAGATGACATATATGGGAATTTATAATTAGATTGTATTAGATATCTATTAAATGCAAGTAAATAGAAATAGAAAAAGTAGCTTTGAAAATCAACTTTATAAGTTAATTTAAGTCATCTCTAATTTCTGAGTGTTTTAATAACCGATCAGTATAACCTATTCACCTATGAAAATATAGTAGCTATGTTGTCTGATCATAACTAATGATTACAAAACAAAAGAGAGATTTTAAAAGTCTCATGGCAGGAGATAGAAAGTGGATCTCATGAAAGGTACTGTAAACTTCCATCTATTTAGTCAACCAGCTATTGTATTTTGAGCCTCTATTAAGTTTCTCTTCTACGTTATGTCAAGGATACAACCAGTTGTAAAACAGGGTCCATACTCAGAGTTATTATAAGTAATATGGCAAAACAAATCAGAACAAAAAAGTACATATGTATATATATGTATATCATGCATCTGACACTTAGGCCATTGTCAGCTTCCACTTTATGGAACACAGCTTTGAATCAACAGGTGGACAAAAAAGGAAAAAGAAAAAAAAAACGTTCTGTGTAGGAAAAATATTCAAGTAATTTACTTTATAAGAAGGGAATTTTTTCAATTTGGGGGAATAGTTTGTTTGGTAGAATGCAGCAGTAAAGTCAGCCAGTCCTGGGCTTTTCTTTGTTGGGAGACTGTTGAGTATTGATTGCTTCAGTTTTGTTACTCGTTACTGGTAGATTGAGGTTTGCTGTGACTTCTTGGTTCGGTCGTGGTAGTTTGTATGTGTCCAGAAATTTACCTTGTTATTTGTATTGTTTATTATTATCTTGCCAAGAAGTCTGTTACTAGATTTCTTTATTCATATGAGTACATATAAACTTAGAATTTTAAAATCTTTATCGATTGACACTTTCATTATTATAAAATTTCTCTATTTCTAGCAAAATCAGTTATCTTAAAGTCTATTTTGTTTCATATTGATATAGCTACACCAGCTATACTTTTGTTTTGGAGCTAAGACAGTGTATCTTTTTACACTGTTTCTCTTCCAATCTTTCTGTAACCTTATATTTAATGTTTACCTTTTGTTAGCAGCATATAGTTTTTCTTTTAAATCTAGTTTTAGACAGTGTATCTTTTTACACTGTTTCTCTTCCAATCTTTCTGCAACCTTATATTTAATGTTTACCTTTTGTTAGCAGCATATAGTTTTTCTTTTAAATCTAGTTTAATGATTGTTGTATTTAGTTGGTGTATTTAATTCACTTAAATTTAATATAATTAATGATATATTTGGGTTTAATCTACTACCTCACTATTTGTTTTCTGTTTGTTCCAACTGTTCTGTGTTTCTTTTCCCTTTTCTTTATTGCCTTCCTTTGGATAATTCAAGTACTTTTTATTAATCAATTTTTCCCATACTATTACTATTTTACTACTCTTTTAATTATTATTATCCTTGACTTATTAAAGATTATTCTAAATTGATACTTTCAATTTCCAGTCAATGCAAAGACCTCAGAACACTAAAAATATTTTGATACTATTTATATTTTTCTGCCTTTTTGCTCTTGCTATTATGAAATTCTACATATATTAGTCTTTTTTTCCAATTTTTATTTTAACTTGTGTGATAACATAGAAGTGTATAAAAAGTTTTATCACTATAGAAATGCATAATATTTGAAGTGCTTTCCTGAGAGGCAATCACTGTAAATAATTTGGTTCTAGATAGTTTTTTTTAACCCACATTTTTAATATGGTTTAAAAAGAGTGTTATAGCACTGTGTCACCTCCGCATTTCTGGACAATACATTTGTTTCACTGTATCCTGCCTTTATTGACCTTGTAGAGGATGCCTTCTGGTTTGAAGTGGAATAGATAGAGTAGAAAACTTATCATTATCTCCCTGCTCAACTTCAGCTTGAGCTGTTCATCCTGGCCTCATCTTGTCTGCTTTCCTTTCTACTACAAGCTCTAATTTTACCCAGAAGCCCCTTCTAGTTTTATGTATGCTTGCATATATGTATGCTGTATATACATATGCTCATATGTATACATGTTCATATGTACACATATATATTTGTATCACACTGTCTGACTATTCATCTACAATCTAAATGACTTATTGTTTCATGCATTTAATACAACTTCACTGAAATCTGTTTCAGAGCCAGGACCAGAACCGATGAAAAGCAAAACCAACTCTGTTTATGTGTTCATGTCACTTACAGCCTGAGAGAACTTGCCTTTGTTTCTGATTCCCCANCTCAAGACGAATTAGAAACATCTCTGGTGCCCTAGCAAACAATACCTCTTCGAAAAGTTATCATGTTACCATATTTGCCTACATTCTCATGGTATTATCATCAGAAAACTTGTTGCTTTGGGCTATCTTGAGTTAATTATGAAAGGCATGATAGAATACCAGATCTACCTCCATGAAACTGAGAGCTTGACATGCTAGACATAACTCAGGAAGACGCAATTCAAGCTTCTCATGTAACTCTGCCAGCACACATCAACTTATTCGACAGCAACTTCTGTTTCTTAGGCAATTTTAGCTGGAGACATCCATTCTGCCAATATTTTCTCTTTGTGATATGCTTCATTGTCCCCCAGGGGTGGCAGATACCAATAAGCCACATTTGTATTGTAATAATAACAGATAGAAACTGAAATTGGTCTCTTTAGAAAGAGACTGAATCATTTCTATTTTTGGTAAAACCTAGAGTATTGTGAGCACTTAATTAATGAGTTCATGAAAGTAAGCAAATAACTTCCTTCCACAGTTTTAGGTGCTTTGGGAGTAGATTTAACTCATTCAGTTCAGTATGGAATTATTTAACCTCCTGAAATTTACACTATGCTTTTTTGGTGGTCTGTTAAGCATTTATTGAATATTTGAGGGTACAATGGATCATGATCAGCACAAGGGAAAAATAAGAGATGAATGAGACAGGTTGTTTTCTCATAAGAAACTATAACATTGAATGGACTGTGATGCATGCTGTATTGAGGACTTAGGAGGGCGGAGGCAGGAGGATTGGTCCTGTAGACAGTGAGCAACAGAGAGGAGCAACTTTAGCAAATCCAGGACAGATTTTGCCCAAGTGTACTCCAGGAAATACATGACTAAATAATAGATTCTTAAAGCCATTACCTTCTGGAGCATTTCATGTGCTAATATTAATTACACTTCTTTCCAAACAGGCTTTAAGATGTAACATTACTCAATCTTTTTTGACTCTTGGATTTCTTTTTTTTTTTTTTTTAAGAATATCTCTTGGTATTAGTCTTTTATAAAAAATTGACCTTGGAAATGAAGTTCTACTGATGTTAATTTGGAGATGTAAGGCTGAAAGCCCCAGAATAAGTAAATATTTCATTAGATCACACGAAAGATATTTGAGATCTGAAAATAGGGACGCTGGGGGAAAATGATAAAGATTCCAGAGGTGTTTCCAGGGGTAGAATATATAGACTTTGGTAATTAATTAGTAGGATATTTGTATGGCACTGTTTAGTAGGCAGAGAGAGGTGCAGGGCTATATATGAAACCTGGGACTTATTCACAGAAATAAATAGATGATGTTTCCGGGGTTGATAAGATGGCAGAAAGAATAAGTATAGGGTGAGAAGAGAAGGGAATTCTTTCTCCAACTTCAGAGATATGCCTACTTGGAAGGAAAAGACAGAGAGAAGAGCTGTCCTAGTAAACTAAAAAGTGGATAGAGTAAAATAGTAAGGACAAATTAAGGCAATGGGAATCAATGTAGGGAGAGAGTTTCTAGAGACAGGCTGGAAGTAATGTGGAGTAGAAGAAGAAAGACTAAAAAGAGATGGAGCCCTAATACTTTTATAAACAGAATACGATTCGCAAAGCTTCAAGGAGGGAAAGGAGATAAACGAAGACAGTCTGTTACTCCCCCCCACCCGCTGCCTCCTCCCCCCACCCCCAGAGTAGATGAAAAATTTCTGGCAAGAATACTGGGTTGAAAATAGAGTTTTATGGTTGTTGTCTCTTTTTTTCCCTTTTTGTTTTTGTTTGGAGAGGCAGACTTTGGGGATACAGAAGACATAGAATAACTGTAAAAGAACAACGTTATTAAAAGTTTTGATTGAGGGTTAATTATAATTTCGATGTTTGGTGAACACAGATGACATATATGGGAATTTATAATTAGATTGTATTAGATATCTATTAAATGCAAGTAAATAGAAATAGAAAAAGTAGCTTTGAAAATCAACTTTATAAGTTAATTTAAGTCATCTCTAATTTCTGAGTGTTTTAATAACCGATCAGTATAACCTATTCACCTATGAAAATATAGTAGCTATGTTGTCTGATCATAACTAATGATTACAAAACAAAAGAGAGATTTTAAAAGTCTCATGGCAGGAGATAGAAAGTGGATCTCATGAAAGGTACTGTAAACTTCCATCTATTTAGTCAACCAGCTATTGTATTTTGAGCCTCTATTAAGTTTCTCTTCTACGTTATGTCAAGGATACAACCAGTTGTAAAACAGGGTCCATACTCAGAGTTATTATAAGTAATATGGCAAAACAAATCAGAACAAAAAAGTACATATGTATATATATGTATATCATGCATCTGACACTTAGGCCATTGTCAGCTTCCACTTTATGGAACACAGCTTTGAATCAACAGGTGGACAAAAAAGGAAAAAGAAAAAAAAAACGTTCTGTGTAGGAAAAATATTCAAGTAATTTACTTTATAAGAAGGGAATTTTTTCAATTTGGGGGAATAGTTTGTTTGGTAGAATGCAGCAGTAAAGTCAGCCAGTCCTGGGCTTTTCTTTGTTGGGAGACTGTTGAGTATTGATTGCTTCAGTTTTGTTACTCGTTACTGGTAGATTGAGGTTTGCTGTGACTTCTTGGTTCGGTCGTGGTAGTTTGTATGTGTCCAGAAATTTACCTTGTTATTTGTATTGTTTATTATTATCTTGCCAAGAAGTCTGTTACTAGATTTCTTTATTCATATGAGTACATATAAACTTAGAATTTTAAAATCTTTATCGATTGACACTTTCATTATTATAAAATTTCTCTATTTCTAGCAAAATCAGTTATCTTAAAGTCTATTTTGTTTCATATTGATATAGCTACACCAGCTATACTTTTGTTTTGGAGCTTAGACAGTGTATCTTTTTACACTGTTTCTCTTCCAATCTTTCTGCAACCTTATATTTAATGTTTACCTTTTGTTAGCAGCATATAGTTTTTCTTTTAAATCTAGTTTAATGATTGTTGTATTTAGTTGGTGTATTTAATTCACTTAAATTTAATATAATTAATGATATATTTGGGTTTAATCTACTACCTCACTATTTGTTTTCTGTTTGTTCCAACTGTTCTGTGTTTCTTTTCCCTTTTCTTTATTGCCTTCCTTTGGATAATTCAAGTACTTTTTATTAATCAATTTTTCCCATACTATTACTATTTTACTACTCTTTTAATTATTATTATCCTTGACTTATTAAAGATTATTCTAAATTGATACTTTCAATTTCCAGTCAATGCAAAGACCTCAGAACACTAAAAATATTTTGATACTATTTATATTTTTCTGCCTTTTTGCTCTTGCTATTATGAAATTCTACATATATTAGTCTTTTTTTCCAATTTTTATTTTAACTTGTGTGATAACATAGAAGTGTATAAAAAGTTTTATCACTATAGAAATGCATAATATTTGAAGTGCTTTCCTGAGAGGCAATCACTGTAAATAATTTGGTTCTAGATAGTTTTTTTTAACCCACATTTTTAATATGGTTTAAAAAGAGTGTTATAGCACTGTGTCACCTCCGCATTTCTGGACAATACATTTGTTTCACTGTATCCTGCCTTTATTGACCTTGTAGAGGATGCCTTCTGGTTTGAAGTGGAATAGATAGAGTAGAAAACTTATCATTATCTCCCTGCTCAACTTCAGCTTGAGCTGTTCATCCTGGCCTCATCTTGTCTGCTTTCCTTTCTACTACAAGCTCTAATTTTACCCAGAAGCCCCTTCTAGTTTTATGTATGCTTGCATATATGTATGCTGTATATACATATGCTCATATGTATACATGTTCATATGTACACATATATATTTGTATCACACTGTCTGACTATTCATCTACAATCTAAATGACTTATTGTTTCATGCATTTAATACAACTTCACTGAAATCTGTTTCAGAGCCAGGACCAGAACCGATGAAAAGCAAAACCAACTCTGTTTATGTGTTCATGTCACTTACAGCCTGAGAGAACTTGCCTTTGTTTCTGATTCCCCAAACATCCAATATGCAGGATCTGCCTCCTTATCTCTTAGTGCCTTGGCTGCTTCATCTGTAAAGTGTGCATAATGATTTCCCCTCCATGTATATTTTCCAGAAACCCTTTCTACAGTTTTATGTATGTATGCATGTTCATATGTAAGTGTCTATATTTGTACACTCTATCTCTCTAGGTATCCATCTACAATGTGTATATCCATCTGTCCATCTGTATATGTCTTTTGGTGGACATGAGCATTCATTTTTCCTTGGGAGTATTGCTGGAAAATAGACTGGGTGTATTTTTAATTTTAGCTGATAATGCCAAACAGACTTTGAAAGTGCTTGTACCGACTTATACTCCCATTAGTGATTTATTAATTTACAACTGTATTAATTTACAATTTCATGTTATTTGGTATTGCTCATCCATTTTACCTTAGCCATTCTTGTTATGTATATCATGGTATAAAATTATGGTTTTAGTTTTCATTTTCCTGTCTACTAATGATGTTAAATATGTTTATTGTCCATTTGGCTATTTTTGTGTGTGTGAAGTGCCTGGGGTTTTTTTTTTTTTTTTTTTTTTTTTTGGTCTGTTTGTCTTTTTTTGCCCATTTTTAAGTTGAATTGTCTTTTTTTGGTTGGAGTCCGTGGAGTTGAGTACATGATAGCTTTCAGGCTTTTGTTAGACATACATATTACAAATATCTTTTCCTACTTTATGTTTTGCATAACTTTCTTAATGGTACACTTTGATGAACAGAAGATACTGCTTTTAATGAAATCTGAATTATCTATTTTTTAATAGTTAGTGGCTTTTTGTGTGTTCTACAAGAAACATTTTCCTAACTCAAAGTCATAGAGATAATTTCCTCTGCTGTCTTCTGGAAGATTTAGAGTTTTAATTCTCACAATTCTCTGTGATCCATCCGCTCTGAAATAATTTTGTATGTGGTGTAAGACAAGGAAGAGCTCTTGTATTTCCATGCAGATATCCATCTTTTTGGAAAGACTATACTCTCCTCACCCCTAGAATTGTAGGAGTGCCTTTGTGCCAATCCATGTGCTAATACCACACTGTCTTAAGTACCATGACTTTATAATAAGTTTTAATAAATCTTCATATCTGGTAGTGATCCTCTTCTTTTTCAAGGTTGTTTTGACTATTTTAGGTTCTATGCCTTTTCATAGAAATACTACAATCAGCTTTTACATTTCCACACAAATAATCTTCTGGGATTTTGATTGGGATTCTACTGAAAGTTATGTCACTTCCATTGACAATTGTCATAAGAATATTGATTCTTCTCACTGGCAAAGATAGCATATTTCACCATTTAATTGGAGTCTTCTTTAAATTCTCTTAATAGTGTTTTGTAATTTATAGTGTGGAGGCCGTAAATTTTGCGTTAGATTAGCATATTTTTAAACCCCACGAGATATTATAATTATTATTGATTTAGAATGTCAATATTCATTTGGTTTAACCTACAGATTTACTCTCTTTGTTGTTTAATATTTCTTCCTGTATGCACTTGCTTCTGTCTTTCTAAAGAACTTCCCTAGATAGTTCTTTAATATGAGTCTGCTCAGTTTATGAAAATGTCTTAGTCTTTATTTATGAGTAATATTTTCTCATTTTAATAGAATTCTAGATTGGCACATTGAAAAAATGCCTTTCATTAACCTATGGCTTCCATTATAACTGTTGAGAATCAGTTATTAATCATACTGTTACCACTTTGAATATGATATATTCATAATATCTGCATTATGAATAGTAATAATCTCTGAATGCTTTTCAGATGTTCTCCTTGTCTTTGATTTTAAGAGACTATCATATACCAAAGTTGTGGTTTCCTTTGTATTTATTTTGTGTCTCAATGTCAGTCTTCAGTTTTGGAAAATTCTCTTCTATTGATTTGTTGAATATTCTTTTTCCTTATTCTCTTTCTTCTCTTGTCCGATGCTCCACATATTAGGATACTTCAGAAAGTTCATGGAAGGATTTATATTATCTTTGAATTATATTTTTCCACGAACTTTCTGAAGTCCTCTTACACATACACTTCAGACACTTCACATGTCCCATATGGCTTTTATATTGCTTCATGTATTATGCATTCTTCATTCTTTCTGTGCTTCAGTTTAAATATATTTTTTCTAACCTAAATTTCTGTTCATTAATCCTCTACTCTGTAGAAGTTATATCCTGTTTAAGAAATCTCTGCCTAACTCAAATAATCCTAGTTAGTCCTTCATTCTGCAGAAGGTAAACAGTTAAAAGAAGTTAATCTAGTGTTAAATTCATCTATTGAGTTCTAAATTACTTACTATTATTTTCAGTTTTAGAATATTAATTTTTTGACAGTTTTTTTATTGAAAGATAATTGATTATGTATATTTGTGGGGTAAAGAATCAAACATCAATATGTGTTACAATATGTGGTGATCAAATTAGGATAATTAGTAAACTCATGTTTACAAAACATAATCAATCTTTATGACCCTTAACTACTTTCTAACCAACTCCCACCCTCTCCCCTTTTCCCATCTCTAACAACCACAGTTCTGCTCTCTCTCTTTTTTTTTGAAAGTTTAACGTATTATTGTGATTCTTCCTTCCTTCCTTCTTTCTTTCTCTCTTTCTCTCTTCCTTTCCTTCCTTCTTTCTTCCTTACTTTCTTTCCTTCTTTCTTTCTTACTTTCCTTCCTTCTTTCTCTCTTATCTCCCACTTTTAAAGGAGGACATGCAGTATTTCTCTTTCTGTGCCTGGCTTGTTTCACTTAACACAATTTTCTCTAAGTTCATCCATATCGCGCAAATGGCAGAATATCATTCTTTTGTATGGCAGAATAGGACTCCATTGTGCATATATACCACATTTTCCTTATCCAGTCATCTGTTAATGGACATTTAGGTTGATTCCAACTCTTGACTATTGTAAATCGAGCTGCAATAAACATGGGAGTGCAGGTATTCCTTCGACATGATGATTTCCATTCCTTTGGGTATACTCCCAGCAGCAATATTGCTGGATCCTATAGTAGTTCTACTGTAGCTGTTTGAGGAATCTCCATACTGTTTTGCATAATGGCTACACTAATTTACAGTCCCACCAACAGTGTAGGAGGGTTCCCTTTGCCCATATCCATGCCAACATTTGTTATTCTCTGTCTCTTTGATAATAGCCAGTCTAACTGGGGTGAGATAATATCCCAGTGTGGTTTTGACTTGCATTTCCCTGATGCTGAGTGATGGTGAGCATTTTGTCATGTGTCTGTTGGCCATTTGTATATCTTCCTATGAGCTATGTCTATTCAGCTCCTTTACTCATTAAGTTTTCTACTAAAAAATTTCAAGAGTGCCCTCTGTTTTCTTAAGCATTTGTTTACATTTATTTAAAAACCTCCCTGATAACTTCAGTATCTGATTCATCTGTGGTCTCTCAGTTTTAGGACCTTAGTTTTTCTGTGTTGATAACTTTACATTAAAGGTCAGACATTATGTATTAAAAAACTATAGAGATAATTTGTGACTCAGGATCTCACCAATGCAGTCATCCTCCAGAGAGAGTTTACTCCTAATTCTGGCAGGCAGTCAGGCTAGAGGCAGATTGCCCTAATTCAGTCCAATTACTGACCACCCCTACCCAACCCTGTGAAAAAGCCTCTCATTCTCCCATTAGGGGAAGAACCTCAGACTGCAATTAAGATTCAGATAATTTGTGGCTGGGTTTAAGTCTTATGAGAAATGGTTTAATCTTGGTGTGCCTTTAATTCTTGATTATATATCTTCAGAATCCTGTACAAAAGACAAGAAGTAAGAATCCTCCCCCCGTGGTGGGCCTTAAACTCCAATTTTGTTACCTCAGCCCCATGATACTGCTATCTCTGATAAGCTTCTTAGTTTCTCAGCTGATTATTAGAAATACATAAATGCCTCCAGAGGATGAGCAGTGCTAAATATTAGGCTTTCTTTCTCTTCAGGATCTTGGTTCTTTAAGTCCTGTCTGCTTTGGTACCTCGCCAATGTCCCAAAACAGATTTTATATATATATATATATATATATAGACAGATAAATATATCCATCTATACAACCAAAAAACCTCAAACTAGAAAGATAGAGAAGAAAGGATAAAGAAGCATAGGAGAAATAGAAGGATAAAAAGAATAGAAGAATATAAGGATAAAGAAAATGTATTTAAGTGGAGTGGACTAGTCTGTTCTCTGAAAACAGTAGATGAAGGAGCAATTATAAGTGTGCACCTGACAATATGCGACTATGAAAAATATGTGATTGGGACAGGTATTTGAGTGAGGTGGACATATGAGAAGATGTAAACATTCTTAGTGAGAATGATCAAGAATAGAAAAGGAGATGGCCATTACATGGGGCATAAAAGCTAGTAGAAGTTGGACATGTAAGAAAAATATGAAATTTATACTTGCTTGAAAGCTTTTATTTTTCTAAAAAAGAAAATCATTTCAATATTTCAAAACATTATGTCTATAAGATATGAGTTTTAAATTGCTACACACCAGTTAAACCTAAAATCTTAGGCTTTATCTTTTTTAATAATCAGTCAAATTGGCACTTTCTCTAATTTTCATTTCTGTTCTGACCTGAATATAAGACTGGCATACTGAATGTAATTGCACTCAGCTTAATTGCTTCTTGATTTTTGACTCATTATTTGAGTTGAATAAGTCAAAATGTTACAAGTGGGCAGGGAGTTCTGATAAGTGAAACTTTGAAAGCACGCCTCTTGGTTGGTATGCTGAATTGTAAAGTCAGAATTGACTGAGGTCAAATTTGATTCACATATTTTTACATATTTGGAAAGATACATGAAATTTTAGCATTTATTTTTCTTGAATCTATTCTCTTCACTGTTTAACCACAGTGAGGCAAAAAAAAAATCGTATATCATACTGACATCTGACCAGAGGTAGACATGTTGGTGCTGATGCAGAACATGCTCTACCAACCTACAAACATGTGTCTATTACTAAAGAATATAATGAGGTTTCTAAACCCCTGATCAGTTTCCAGATTTTTTCATCTATCTATGTTTATAAATTAGAAGAAAGCAAGACAACGTATTTATGATTATATGGTTAATAAGAATATAACTGAATTTTGATGATAACTGCAAAAGCACTGAGAGACAATTTCATAAAGCAATTCATTAATGTAGCTGGTTGCTATAGGCAGAACAGCAATCAGTTAATCTTCAGATCGAGTGCAACTGAATTACCAATTGGAATCAAATATTGCTTTAAAATTAGGA
Source organism: Galeopterus variegatus (assembly GCF_000696425.1). Lineage (NCBI taxonomy): Eukaryota > Metazoa > Chordata > Mammalia > Dermoptera > Cynocephalidae > Galeopterus > Galeopterus variegatus. Next base: position 239,186 of record NW_007728472.1, on the reverse strand, counting down.
TAATCATCAAAAGTACATCCTGATGAAGAAATCTGTAATACGTGGGACATTATCTATAAAGTTATCTGGTACTACTGAGGATATTTTTCTAGGATCTGATGGGATGAATTAAAGACTTGCTTTCTTGGCTTTGGGCAAAGAGATGTCAGTGCAAAATCCAAGAGTTTCACTTGTATAAGAATAAGTTGAGTTTAACTGTGTTTTGCATTAACTTGGAAACCTGTAGATGAAAAGATTGTTGAATATATGCAGGTAGCTTTTTGTCAAATACTAAAATAGTTCAGCAAAATCCTGGTGAAAAATAGTGAAACTTTTTAAATGGTGTACTAGCTTAAAAGAAAAGTAATATCGACATATTTTAAATCTTTTTTTTTTCAGTGTGAACGCTCAAATATTTCTGAAGGCAAGTGATTATGTGTGTGTGTGTATCATATAGATGCTGATAGTCTCTAAATCTTTTCCACCAGTACAGACTTCTCTGAGCTCTAGATTTTCATATTCAACTACCTACTCAATGTTCCCTTCTTGTCATCTAACACACATGAAAAAAACTCAACATGTCTAATATAGAACTATTTTTCTCTCCTTCTTTCCCCTTCCCCCAACCTGTTTCTTTTTGTTTTCCTTACCTCAGCAAATATTGCCATTCATCTATCTATTTGCTCAAACCAGAATCCTTGTAGTCATTTAAAAATTTAAACCAGTTCACATCTCTCCTCTGCAGAGAAATCTCTAGTGGTTTCCCATCACATAACGGATAAAAGTCAAAGTCATTGCCATGGCTTATGAAACCCTGTATGATAATAGCCCTCACCTCATTTTCTATCATCCTCTGCGTAGGTCTCACCCTAACGACAATGAACTTTTTGCTTTAACGCTAGAAAACAAGCTTATTTCTACTTCAGGTCCTTCGTATTTTCTATTCTCTCTTCCCAGAAAATTCAAATGGGGAGCAGGCAGACAAGATTAAAAGTTTATGTGAAACCAAGATTTTCTTGGATAAATAAGAGACTGCAGATGCACAAACTTGGGCTTGCTTTTCAGCTAAATCAGCTCTAATAATTGATGAGAATATTTTGTTTCTGTTGTTATTGTTGTTATGAATGAATATTTATGATATAAATTCATCTAAGTTTTAATATCTTCCTGTTCTTGTTGAGCTTTATCCCATAGGACAGAATTGACTTTTTCTTTCCTGTTGAAATACTTATCCTTAGATTGGGCATGCCTATCACATGAAGCATTGTTCATATGAGAATCATAGTATCAATTCTTTTCAAAAACCTCCTCTTTCATCCCACTGGCAGTGAGTAACACAGTAGGGAATCTGTGCAAACGGAAACTCCAGAAACCAAATTCTCCTGGATACTAACAATGCTTCCCCTGGGCATAGTGAGAAGGGTCTCAATTAAGTTCCTCTCCATGTTTTAACTAGACACAGGAAGCCCTTTAGCCACCAGCAATGTAGTTTCATTAAGGCCACTTCACTGTAGATGTAACAAAGCTCCTTCCAGGAAGCAAACCATAAACTCTAGTTAGATTGAAGAATTGCCCAAACATTGGGATTCCTGCTTTTACACAGCACAAAATTGTGTAATGGCACCAGAAGCTCCTTAACAAGCTAACAACTCTATGGAGCAACAAATATTGGACTAAAAGTCATGGAGCTTCTGATTGAAGCTGAAGTTGAATTGCCATTTCAATTCTTCCCTCAAGAAAATTATCCAATTAATCTGCATGGATTTTTTTTTTTTAAATATTCCTGTTGTTTAAATGATTGCAAGAGAGGATGAATGGAGCACTTTTTAAAAAAAAAAAAACCTGATGCTTTTACAACTTTTACTTCTCAGGCTAATCAGGGCTGAAAATTCCTAGAAGGGGTATTTCTCAGGCTTCTCTTAGTACTTTACTGGTATTCAAATACAGCCATGAAGAATACTTTACAGCCAGCAAAACCCAAGGGAGGATCATTAAAGAAATCATAGGAGTCAGAGACCTGTCCCAGATAGACCTTCCTTCTCTTCTTTTTTTTTTTAGAAGCTGCCTTGTATGGTATATGACTGCTGAGGGTAAAAAAGAGGAAACTTGCTTTATTAAATGCAATACATAGTAGGTTATTATCAATAAATGATGGCTGAATAAATAAATTGTGACCATCTCTAAGCAAAAGGCCAAATTTATGATTCTGAATCAAATCTGTATAGCAATATTTCTCAAACTTTACTGCAGAAGTGCAGCGAAGAATGTGAGGGAGAAAGAAGGATGATCTAATATGAGGTAAAACCAGTAAAATGCAGGAATTTCATTGAAGTCTTATGTACGCTCTTTGCTGTACTATATAAACTGTACTATATAAAGCTCATGGCCTTAGGCACCCCCTTGCCAAATTGTTGGAGAAGCATGGCAATTTGTCATTTTACCTGATCATGTTAACCCAAAAATAAGTTTTAAAAAGAACTTTGGGAATGACTTATATCTATTTTGATTTATTTTATTTATTTTATTTTTTAACTTTTTCTTTTAAAAATTTTTTTAAGCACAGAGGGAAAAATAGCACATGTCCTTATTCATAAGCAGGAGCTAAGAGAGAAGGAGGAGGGGGAGGGAGGTCGGGGTTAATTGGGTGGGGGACATGGGGTATAATCGCAATTTGTGATAATGGGCATGCTGCCAGTATTGATCTGGCCATCGCATCTTGGGCACAAGTGGTGATGGTCAGCTTTGTACTCCATGAATATTCATAGCCAAGAAAAAAAAGGAAAAAAAAGAAAACCTCTCTTAATCATGCTTCAAAGTCAGCCCCACTGTGGAGAGAGTTAGCATACATTTCATTTATCTAAAAGTCCCTATTTCCTGTCAAGTCCCTTCCAAGGAAGAGCAGGGGCTAAATGATAACCAGCATGACTTAAGTCAGCAGCACTGATACCTTCTGAAGATTAGGGATCCCGGAATAGTATATAAGCAAGGAAGCCAGCCAGTGCTTCACCTTTATTAATAAAAAGAGAAAGATAGATCAGATGACAGCAGCACTTTACTAAGGGAGCTTTTATAGAATGTTGCAAAATATCTAATGTCCAAGTGCCTCCCCTTCAGCTCTTTGGTGTATAGAGAGACCATTTACTTCTCCTTCTCAGGGAACCAAGTGCTTAGTTGGTATCAGTTCCTCGCCTGCCTCCTTGCTTGGGTCAGGTTGCAATACATGGTATCATAAATTTTAAACTTCTACTCTTAGATAAGTTAGGAAAAGTAAAAACTATTACCATACAGAGGACATACATAAGAATAGTAGTTTACTTTAGCGAATAAAAATGACATGGATCTTAGTCTGAATTTTCATATGCAGTTGATATAAGTTATACCCCATGTTCCTTTTTAGATTAACTTCCTCATTCAGTTTGTATCCAAAATCTGAAAATTGATACTAACATTTTGGAAAAAAATAGCTTCCTGCTTTTGACTTCTGTGATTTATTCAATTTGCAAGATTCTTTCATGTTCTACTCTGAGATATTTGCTTAGGTAAAGTATTGTAGTCATTAAAAGACGTATTGTTGAATTATGTATTAACACACTTACAGTTATTAATAGTGTTATAAAAGTTAAATTCCAGCAAATATCCAATTGTGCAATTATAAAAAACTAAACAGTAGTGGAACACTACATTTCAGTTAGGTATTGACAATCCTACATACTTACACAATGGATAAAAAACAAAAAGCATATGTAAAATATATTAGTAGAGGCCACTTTCATTCCTGACAGCAAAAGATGTCTTAAATCATAAAAGAATTTCTTGAATGGATATTTAAAAGTGAGATTAAAAAGAAAAAATATATAATTTAATACACTATATATGAGTATTATGCTTCTTTTATTGTAAACAGCAAGTAATCAATAATCACACCTTTCTACCTGAGAAAGGAAAAGATGTTTGTGCATTCTATTTGGAGAAACTAGGGTTATAAGATGTGACAGATTTCTTAAGGCGATATGCTTCAACTAGAGTGGTGAACCTCTATCTTTTGCCTTGCTGCTCCAATAAACTCAATGATCCTACCTGCTTTCTATGTTTGATGTATCTTTTTCTATCAGTGCTTCTCTCCTAGACACCTGCCATATGAATCAAAAGTCCTGATCAACTAAAATTGCTGGGTTGCTACCTGGTGACTTTAAGATAAATGCCTGGTTATAACCATTCTTTTTTGGTGATATTAAAATGCAAAGATATTAGAGATTTTTTTCATAATAAGAGTCTTCATTTTTTTTTTCTGGATCAGATACAGTAAACAAGAATCAAACACATGCAGAAATATGTAATTTAAAATTTATGTTGCATTTCATTGAAATGTTAGCTGAATAATATTGCTTTGGCACATATGTTATATTCATGTCAATATGTTTCATATGCTAAAAAGATCTGTGCAGAGTGCCTAGCCTTCCCTGTTTACAAAAGAACTAAACAGCTGTGTAAATTCATGGAAGAAAAGAGAAACTGAATTAAGAAAGTTTTAGGACCAGTTGAGATTGATTATTCAACCATACTTATCTAATAGATTTTGTGGTCAGTAAATAAAATATAGTTTTGAGGATGATATTTACTGGATGCTGTAATTGAGAAAGAAGAGCCATTTAGTTGAACTAAATTTCAGAAAGCTCTTTCCCATTCTTTCTTTCTTTTTTTAAAGCTATGTTAAAGTTCTCTCACTTAGGTTCTTTTTTAGACTTCATTTGGCCAGTAGGTTAAACACATAATAATAATAAACATATAATAATATGTACAAGTATATTCTCACTAAGTTAACAGTGAAAGTTATGAAGTTGGTATTAATATATAGCATTTGACTATAGGAAGAATTCTGAAGCATCTGGTAATGCCATATTCAGGCCCACATTCTTGATAGATTTAAGACTATATGAATAACCACAGCTATGAAGAAAAAGTTCTAGCAATATTGTAAGATATTCCTATTAACTTCTTGTAAAAACTAAACTTATAAATAGATCCAAATTTGACAGTAATATCTTAAATTTTTCATTTCCATATTTGTCTAATTTTAACCAATACACCTTTGCCTTCTCTCCCTTGCTTATCTTGGAAATTAATTCTCTGTCAATTTTTTAGCAAAAAGAGTTACAGCTGAGATTACAGCTCAGCCACAAGTCATCCAAAGGAGTTTGGAATTTTTTTTCACCAAAATGTCCTCCACATGGCTGCTGTAGTTCCTACAACCTCTAATAACCCATCAAATGTTTCATTACAAAGAATTTTTAAAGTCTATGTTATCAGAAAGAAGACATTAAATAACATTGGTCTGTGTCTAAACATTACAAAGATAAAATTGTTTGCATTATAAATCATATTGGTTTTGTAGCAGTTTACCTCAAATATATGAATGAAATAAAGTTTATGTGGTAGCCACATATAAGCATTTTTTTTTCCTGAACAGTCAAAGAAATTTTAGATGAGTACCATTTTCATAAGTACTCTTGAATATGTAAAATGTATACTGCTAGGTGAGGAGTGTTTTCATAAATAAAACCTATTCAGACATATTGGAGGGAAAAACCAGTAACCCATATCTTCTGATCTAAATAGCCATTTCTTTTTTGTGATCCTATAGGATAGAGTTTCCTAGCTGTTAAGTACCTTTTTATTTCTCTGAAGTGATCTTGGAAATGAAATGTTTGAGAGTTTTAGTTTATCTTGATACAAGCCAAACCATTCCTGCTTAGAAGACTATGGTTTCATATCTGGGAGCTTAATTACTATATCCTTGAGTAGAAGTTGTGTTATTGAAGTTGTGTTATCAAATTCTAAAAAATGATGACAAGATAATTCTAAATGGTATTCTATTTGTGTTATTACCTAATAAATCAAAACAAAGTTTGGATTGAAAGAAATAAAAATTGAAAAATGTACTGGGTGATATTAATGAGGATATAGACATTCTTCATTATTTTTGCTATCATTAAATATTGAGAAACTAATATGCTGAGAGCATCATGATATATGTGTATGGATATTGTTTCTTGTTATGCTTGTGATTATAAATCTTATTCCAAATACAAATCATACAGTTTATGTTTCTAATTTTTAAAACTTGAGTTGGTAATAGCACAGATACATTTTGTTTTTATTTGCTGTAAAGAATTTCATTCTATAAATATAACTGATAGAAAGCAATTTATCACTTTTAAACACATGGATGAAAATGCTGCCACATACAGTGATTGGGACTTTTTCCAAAAATAAATTACTTCAGTGATGGGGGAGAAAGCCCCAGTGAAGAAATCATGAGGTGAAAACAGACAAAACTCTCCTATACAACAATGGAAAACCTTTTAAGCATGAGGAAACTGTAATATAATGTGGCACTTGTAGGTACATTAAGAGAAAACATCCAGGAGCCAGTAAATTTTTTCATGCTGTCAGAGTACTCAACGGTACATATGAGCTGTCGTACTTCAGCCATCAACATCCAAAAAAGCTTAGCATTTTAGAAAACAACTTTCCAGTAGAAACAATTAAACTTCATACTTACAGGCATATGGATACTAACAGATTAAGTCAAAGAGCAGTTGTCATTCTCCGAAACTTTACTTTCTTCCACCTCTTTTTTGACCAAAGCCTTATAGCCTATAACCTCCTATTCTTTTTGCTAAGGCAGAGATAGGAAAAGGAGGAGGAAGAAGGAAGGGAGAGAGAGAGGAAGAATGAATCAGAAAAGCCAAGGAGTACTAAAGGGCAACAGGGCGGTTGTGGTTCTCAGAACTCTTAGTGATTATTTTGGTTTCGATTAGCATTGGGATTTGTTATGCACCAATCTAGAGAAAGAGAAGCAGAAAAGAAAAATATTGAGAGAGTTTGTGTGCTCATCATGTTCTCCACGTTATGCTTCAATTTGCAGGACATTCTGGAACTACCTTTCACATAAAACGTTAATACAGACATTATCTTTTCACATAAAGTCAAAACAGTCTAGGGATTTATTAAATGATAAAAAGAAAGCTCTATCGTTTTGAGCATCCTAACCTCCTTCACCCCCAACAAAGTTCTGATACACAAGATATTGGTTTCCCAAATATTTAAAGTACAGTTAATTCTATTCTGCAATTCTTAATTTGAAACCAGGAAAAATATTAGATTGGCTAATTTATATTTATTAATGTTGCAATTTATTTTATATTCTATAGGAATCCATTCTATACTCTTAAAATATCATGGTATACACATTTAAAAATTATTTATGCTTCAGCATTTTACCCATTATATCTTCCTTCTTTCTAAGACAAGGCTTTTCATACTTATTTACTTTTCATTGCACTGAACTTTTACAATACTAGTGTTTATGCACAGAGCATTCACAAGGTACAATTTCTCCATGGGAATTCCTATACAGTTGTTTTAAAGCAACTGCAGAATTATATATATATAAATTTAATATGGTTGCGATATATTATCTTACACATTAAGACATTTTGCTTTTGAAGTTCTCATTCTGTATTCATATAAAACTAACATTGTATTTTCTCAGGGGACAGGGAGTGAATGATTAGAACATTTATATTATCAATGTTTCATGGAAATATATTACATTTACTATGTGTTACTCTGTGGCCAAAAATAAGCAAGACATAGTTCTTGTCTTCAAGGGGCATATAGTTTACAGGGAAGAGAGACAAGAAATTTAATTCCTTACTATTCAAAATGTGGTCTACAGACCAGCACATGGGTGCCACCTGGGAGCTTGTTAGAAATACAGAGTCTCAGGCCATACCCCAAACCTACCAAATCAGAACATGCATTTCCACAAAATCTCCGGGTGATTTGTATGTACATTAGAATTCAATAAGCACCATTGTCATTTGAATCTGAGTAGGGTTAGTGCCCTAATATCTAGGAGAAACAAAGAGATGGAGAAGTTTGAATAAGGAGGGGTAGTATCATGGGATGGGAAGAAGTTGGTACCTGTGCTTTATCTGCCCTTCAGACAGAGGAGAGACTACTACTCAGGAATCTTTTCTTAGCATAAAATAAACGTTTTTAAAGGAATATTTGTATTTGAATGTGTTTGGTTTACATGGCATTTGGAAAAACAGTCATATTACTGTTGGCAATATGTCATTTTGACAGAAATATGATTATATAAATCCACATCAAAGAGAAGTTTTACTTTTTATCTTATCCATTGTGTGGTTTGTAGAGGAATGAGTTGACCAGTGCAGCTTCTAAGAATAGCTTTGTCAGTTACTGCAATTCTTCAGTTATGAGTGCAGTGACAGCACAGGGAACCTTTCTGCTTCAAGATCTCGCGCTAGATCACATCTAAGTAGAACCAGTTCACATAAAGATGATCATTTGGAAGCTAAGGTGTTTTAAATCATTCCCATGTTGTTTGCAAATCTTCAAATAGATGTGGGAATCAAGTAGATCACAGAACATATTTTGGGAAGGTGTACTTGTGCATGTCAACACCTTGGCCACTGTTCCTCTCCCTCTTTCCATTGTCCTCTCTCAAGACACTGATTGTGACCAGGAGGGACTCATACAGGGAATGGGGTATATTTTCTACTTAGCTTTGGATTTTCATATTGTATTGGTGTGTTCAAATTTTATCTCTTCCATATGAAAGACCAAATAAGGAATTCCTTCTAAAATGTTTTTATGAATGTGACTTTATGTACATACAAATGACATGTAAGAATTATATATAAGGGCTGACAAAAATGTATCGCATATTAATCTATAATTTCATGGGTAAGACACAAATACAAAAGTAAAAACAAAGCCATTACTTTGCAGAGAACATGAAGGTATTCAATTATTTTAAAATAATTCTTTTTAACACATAAGAGCATATATTTGCTTCTGGTACATCCCAAAAGGCAAAGATTTTCTGTGATACAATAACAATTATTATCTGGAGCCAAATTAGGAAAATAACAAATAGTAACAAAAGAAAAGCCCTTGAAAAAAAGTAGGCAGAACTTGATTTGGTTATTTTATTCATAATTATTTGACTTAATTAGGCATATGCATTTTTAGCTTTTTCTTGTCTTTTTTATTTTTTATGTATCAGTTTTCATATCCAATTATAATTAAATTATAATTCCTTGCCTTTGTTTATGTTTTATATAAGTTCAGTTGGAGTTATCTCTTGGGATGGAAAAATACAGGAAATGCTTGGGTGCAAAAACTGGCTTTATAGATTAAAAATGTAAATAAATTTTTATAGGCCACATAGAAATATTTTACAAAGGATTGAATTTTTTTATCCTGACAAACTTTAATACCTCCAGTAATTGATAAATACTTGGTATTTCTAGATATCCAGTCCAATTAACCTCCTTCTGAATTGCGATCCCATTATTAGGAACTTTTAATAGGATTGCTCCAAGTAGTGACTTTTATTGTACATATATAATTGGCATTTTCAGATGATACAATAACCTTTATAAATACCTCTTCTGCAAGTACCATTAATAAATTTGTTAAACTTAAAATCTCCCTATTTACATTGATGCTTGTTCAACTAGGGTCTATACAGCAAAACATAATTCACTTCAAGAGTTTACAGAGAAGGGAATTTAATGCAGGAGGAAACTACAGAGGTAATGGAATAGCCAGGAGCAAGAATTAGTAACAACAGGGTAACCTAAGGATTAACACCATCAAGAATTCACTAATATCCTGAGGCTGGAGAATAAAAGGGACGGAATGAATGGTAGGACTGGAGTCCAGGAAAAGGGGTTACCTTGGATGATACAACCATGGTGGGCCTATACTGTGGCAGCTGGAGTCACAGGAAGGACAAGCTACTAGCAGCAATACTGCTTGAGGAGGGGATATTCTAGCTACTTTCCTCTTCCTGACCTCCATCTCGCATCTTCATCTCCAATAGACTGACCCAAGCTGGAAGTCAGCTGGCCTAGGAGCCAAAGAAACCAGCTCTCAGGGATCACACAGTTGAGGAATGAACCTGCTGACAAACAGGTCCAAGACCTGCAAACTAATATCCCAGGTTTTTATAAACACATGTGAAAACTCAAGCTTTAAAAGCAATTTGTGGCAGTAGAGATAGGAATCTACACTTGCCCTCAGACTTAGTTCTCCTGACAAATCTAGTACATGCATTTTTCACTCATCAAGGAGGGCAGTAACTAGCAAAAGGAATCATAGCAAAAAGAGAATTATACTAATCAAAACAAATTCTGGTGAGAGGAGGCATGGAAATCTCTAAGCAAGTTATAGAAAGAAAGCTACACTTTTCAAACCACTGAACTGAAAACAAAGCTTCACATGATAACTACACGATTTGACAAAGATACTTCAAATTGCTCAGGAAAATCTCTTTCTTTACAGTAATGTTTCAAGCTATTTAAAACAGAATCTCAATCGAGGAACTAAACAAAGATGCTAGGATTGGACAGAGAAGACAGATGAATTTGGCTGTTATCCACATAAGAATAGAAGCCAAAATTATGCTTGACTAAAAATGGAGCCAAGCGATGTCATATAGATTTGAAAGTCATGTTGTGCCAAGGAAGATGTTAATGTTTTTCAATTTTCAGGTTTAGTAAGGATCATAAGTTGTTTGATTTCTTAATCTAGTTTACATATACCAAATATCTCTGCAACTTTGCAAGGCCCTAATTTCTTTCTTCCTTTTTTAAAAAATTCTAGAATTGACAGTTTGGTCTGGATTCCAAGCCTGGTCAGTAGCAATATGTTTCAGTATTATGGTTCATTTAGGTATGTCTTATTGATTTATGTTGCAAGATTTTGCAGATGCTACTAACTCATTTGAATAATGATATTCTAAAATTATCCATAGCTCTTGCTTAGACTAGCAATTGAGTCAGTCATGCCCTCAAAAGAGCCATGCTATGACAATACCAGAGACAGAGGGTTCAAAGGAGGTCTCCCGCTTTCTTTTCTTTGTGCTGTGTAACTGAGATAAAGAACAAGGGTCATCTTTGCTTCATGTAATGATGGAGAGCAATGATACCTTCAACATGTGGCAAAATTATTTGTGAGGGTGGAACTTGTGAGCATATTTGTGAACCTGCTCAAAAACTCACTGCACATGTATATGTACACAATTTAGAGCCTGTTAACATTTTCTAATATTTTAAATCTCTGAAATTACTGTTATAACATTTGGTATCGGATAAAAAAATGACATTTAAGTGGAAAAAGAATCTTTCATAAACCATGTAATGATTGCCACTATTTCCTTTCTGAATCTATGAATGATAGCTAAAATAATCAAAATTTTTCATACACCTTATAATGTTAAATGATACTTGTATACTTGTACCACTACTTTGTTCCAGAAAGAATTTCAAACAGTTGCAAAGGTATATAAAATGGAACAAAGTAGCGGAAATTAAAAAGTAGCATGACAAAAATAAAGGAAATGGGATTAGAAAAATATGTGTGTGTGGGTGTGTGTGAGTGCGCATTGCAGTTTGTTTTTATTGTTAACAGAATGCAAAATAACCCTAGCAGTACCATTCAATGTTCAAGTTATATAAGGTGGTAATAATGATAATAATATATGCCAACATATTTTGTAAATATTATAGAGTAATTCACATGTGAGATATTATAATTATCTCTTTTGAGTCTAAAAACACCCAGAAGAAAGAAAAACATATTTGATTCTATTATTCATTTTCAAGGGTTCTAAAAACAGAAAATCTGTAACAGTTTTTCTTAAAATAGACCTTTAAGCCTTCTCTTCCTCTTCGCCAGCTCCCTGTTGTCGATGCGGTATTCTTACCATATTAAACTTTTATAGAAATCAAAACACTTTTCAGTGATCAGATTCCCCAATTTAGGAACCTGTAATCCACCTCAAAGTCTTAGAATACCATCTAAACCATATCTCCCAATATTTGCTTGTCTTAGTCTGCTAGGGCTGCTATAACAAACTACCAATAGACTGGATGGCTTATAAATGACAGAGATTTATTTCTCACAGTTCTAGAGGCTGGGAAGTCCTAAATCAAGGCACCAGTAGATTGTCTGGTGAGGCTCTGCTTCCTGCTTTACAGAGGGCTGTCTTCTCTATGTAAGTCCACATGGCAGAAGGGCCAAGGGAGCTCTCTCAGGCCTCTTTTATAAGGGCACTAATTTCACTCATGATGGCTCCATCCTCATGACCTAATTACCTCTCATAGGCTCCACCTCCTAATACCATCACCTTGGAGGTTAGGATGTCAATATATGAATTTTGGGGAACACAAATATTCATCCCATAGCACTGCTCCTTATCAACTCTCAGTTGATAAGAACAAAGTACATAAACTTTACCTGTCCACATCCCTGGATCCTTCTCTCAGTATGCTTTTTCTGCTTGTGCTTCCAGACTTCAAAACATTGCTGGTAAGTTCTGTGGTCCTAGTTTCTTGTCTTATCCGTATTCTCTTCCATCGTTTTTAATCATTTGCAGGCCAATTCTCCAACTCTGACTTGCTGCAGCTCCCATTCCTGCTGACTCTTGCTCTGGGTCAGTTGCGTGAGCACACCACCAGCAAGCTCCTTGGCATGTACTTGCTCTTGGTTGACCCATCTGACCAAGCAGCTCTCATTGCTCCTCATGTTTGCTCTCATCTCCCTTGTCATCACTTTCTACTTAGGATACTTTATTCCAGTTCCTCTTTCTTCTTCTGCCACAGTCCTGCATCAATACCTTTGAAATTATGAAAATAACCAAAATCATCTTCAAAAACAAGCACTTTATTCACTCATTCATTTATTTACTATGCTCTATAAACCCACCACTGCTTTGTGGAGATCACAATCCAGCAGGACAAGAAAGAAATAATTAGTTATGATATGATATGATAAGTTGTAAATATAATATGGTAAGATAGAAAAATATCTCAAGCCCAGAGGAATTGGAAAGGGGATGGGAATAGTAACATTGCTAGAAAAATGTGACATTTCAACTAGATCTTGAGGCATAAAGAGGAAAATTTGGCAAAGGGCATCAGAGAAAACAGCAAAGATACATGCTTGGAAGGCATGAAAAATTTGATATGTAGAGAAGTGTCAACTACCTAAATGTGACAGGAGTGCTAGGCCTAGAAGGCACGTGATAGGAGATGACATAGTCCTGTAGTTTAGGGCTTCTTATAGAACCAAGGTCATCTAAATCTAAAACCTGTGCTCTTAATTACTATTATGATACTGAATGATACAGTTGCTGTATATTTATTATGAAGCTCTGTGAAATCTAGAGAATGGATGTACCATCGAGACGTGACTGCAGATTGTTGTCATGGAAAATGCCAACCTAGCATTGTCTGATATTCTTTTACAGAGATCCTGGAAGATCCTTCCAGAAATTCTGAAAACCCAGATGTTAGTTAAAAACTAACTTTTAAAGGTGGGCCAATACACTCAGAACCAGACAAATCAGTCTCTGCTCCATAAGTGGCTCTCCAGTAGTCAGTTTACTGCCTGTCCTTAGAAGGCCTTTCTTTTTCTGAGGCTAGACAAAGAGCTTAGTCCATAACTGAAATATACTTAAACACAACATTAAAAACCAGCAAGCTGCTTAAAAGCCTTCAGTGGCTTCAAATTCTGGTTGGTGTGAAATCCAGCATTTCTCCTTACCCACAAGGCTTGTCATGATCCGGCAGCTTCCCAATCCCCTGCTTCCTATCAAACTACCTTCTCCTTTTCTTGCCAAAGTCGACCCTCAGTAATCTCCTACTTCCTTTTCAGGTGTTTGCACATTTCATCGCCTCGGCTTAGAATGCATTTCCTCCTCTTTTCAACTGATAAATTCTTATCCATCATTTTCATCTCAAACTAACTTCCCCTTTGTCAGGGAAATGGCCTTTGTAAGTGACATTAAGTTCCCTTAGCCTCTGCCTCTTTCCTTTAGCACTTCTCACTATTGCAAGTAAATAACTATTTGACTTGTCTGTTTGCTTGATGTCTCTCTATCTCACTGTTCTATAGCTCCACAAGGGCAGGACCCATCATTACCCAGTAGAGTGGCTTTCACACAGTAGGCACACATTATTAGTTGACTAAATAGATGAAGGATTTATCCGTTCATAAATTCTATGTGTACATTGCATTTAGCACTTCTTGTGAGATTTAAATGTTAGCCCATGTAACATGCTTAACATGGTGCTATGAATATAGTAGTGGCTCAGTTACATTTTAGAAATTCTTAGATATGCACTTTCACTTTCCTGGTTAGAAACAGAGAAGAAAAAAGGCGACACAAAAACACATCTCATATTTTCTAATGTGATCTCTCAGATGCCTGAGATTGGGTTTGCCAAAAAACAAACTCTGAGGCAAGATTTAAGTGCAAGATGATACTTTGGAGTTACCAAACCCAGGAAGCATAGTAATGATGCCAGAGGACAGGGTCTGGGGAGGCCCGATAGCTGGCCTCAACCAACCCTGCCCTCTTATCGGGTTCTTGACTCCACTACAGGAAAGAAATCAAGAGCAGTCACAGTGGAAGATGAAAACAGGTTTAATGTAACAGATAAGAAATACAGACTTCACAGAATGAGTGCGGCCTACCTCCGGGGAATGAGCAGGACCCACACCAAGTTTAACACAAAAGTAAGAAATACACACTTAAAATTTAGTACAGAGTACAGGTTGGCTCAGGAAAGTGAGCGGCCACCTGATAAAAGTTAAGTTTGATACAAAAAGAAAGAAATACATACTCCACAGGCAGAATGTGGGCTGGCCCCAGAAAGAGTGAGCAGCAACCCCGCCTTCTGCCAGTATTCAGCTTTTATAGTTTCACTGTCTAATGCATTTTCATGATATCTAATGAATGTTCAACTAAAGGGGTGTTTCCCAGTTATGTAACATAGTCTCGCACATACTCAGCTGGTCTCCTTTTAGGGCATGTTTGTTGGTCAAATCTTATCTCATGCACAAGACGTATTCAAGAATATTCTGTGCTTTTTAGTGCCTCCAGTGGAAGGTCATTCAGAGGATAAACTCCCTTCCACTGAGCATGCTCGGTCACTGGGGTCATATAAGCTTATATAAATTCCTTTTACTGAGCATGCTCAGCTATTAGGTTTGCATAAGTCCTTCCCTTGTGGTCCAGTCTCCTGGTGTTGGGGCCAGGAATAGGTCCAATAAACAACAGTAACTCTTTTGTAGGGGAGGACCTATTGAGGGGCCTGAGACTTTGGGGAGTGGCTTAAGACTCAGTGGTGTGTCCTAAAACCCAAACCCAGGGAAAGTGAGCACCTCCTATCTCAGTAATGGAGTGGGAAGGTGAGGCAGGTAAAAGAGGAAAGCCAATAAAGAACATGTTAATTAGTAGATCACCCCTGGGCTCAATTCTGCTGGGGATCCTCTCAGAGACTGTGCTGAACTTCACCTCAAGGTTATCAAAGGAAGCTAGATTATTTATATACCATCTTTTATCCCTCATTAATTGAGTTGCTCCTAGAAGCAGACCCTGCCAGTATGGAACATCAAAAGAAAATCTTTAGACATTTTTTACTGATTGATTTTGCTCTGTCATTTTGCCATGATCTCTGAAAGTCTTCTTTCTAAGAGTCACTTGTGCTTTCTTCATAATAAGTGTTTATTTTTGCTAGCATTATCCTAAATTAGTACAATATTTTTATAGGGAAATTTGGCAATGTGTAGCAAATAAATGAATATCCTTTGATCCATATAAGTCTACCCCAAGATGCTTTTCCTTAGGCAATAATTATGAATATGTGCTAATATTTTTCCTTATTTTAAAAATATATTAATTATTGTACAAATTTATAAAACACTGAAAAATATGTACAGAATAAAAGTTAGCACTGCCTCACACAGACATAAATACTATTTATATTAAATAAAATGTTTTAATTGAAACTGCACTACATATGCTGGAATTTTTTACAGTTTTTATGATGAACATTTTCTTATGACTTTAAATTTTTTTCATAAGGCATATTTGTAATAATTTATTACTTTAAAGCATTTTGAAGAGTATTTAAACAGAGCATAACAATTTTTAAATAGTCACATGACACTCAGTTCCATAATATTCTGTCTAGGGCCTGATATGTAGCAAGTACCCAACAAACAAACAAACAAAAAAAATAGAGACAATTAAAGAAGAAAGGAGTTAATGTCAAACCAAAGTATTTATTTACCTAATGAATACCTCTGATTGACTGTAGATTCTTGCCTTATTCAGGGGTCTTGGGTGGTCCTAGTTAACCAGCTTCCTGTGGCATCTTCACCCCTTCGGTCTGATTCATGTCAAAGATGAGTCTTGACTGTCTGATACTCAAGTGCTTCATAATGGCAGCACTCATACAAGATGGATAGTGGGAGCAGGCTGGTGACATAAGCCAGATTCAGTAAGGGGGTGCAGACGACCAATAGACAGGGAGCATCTGTGTCCAGAGACCATTCTCAAGGGTTGGGGGATTGTTCCCATTTCTTACATCTGGATTCAGTCCAGGTCAGTTACCAGGTGTTTCTTTTATAAAGGGAGTTTAAGCCTATTCTTGTAAGAGTAAGTTTTGTTTTAAGGATTATAAAAGCGTGCTTGAAGTGGCCTTGTCTCCCAAAAATATCCCAGCCAGGTTGCATCATACTGCTAAGTGATATGTAGAGTCAGCCCTGTGAGACTCTTCAGTGGGCCTTATGGCTATCACTAATCTTAAAGAATGATACGTCTCTTATAGTACACTACAAAATCTGTGTTTTAACGTTGTTGGTGCCAAGCATGCAGGGACCATAACACTTCAGTGGTTTTATTGTGACGTACTTCCCTGCCTTCCTCCTCTTCCCTTTTCACACTCCTTTTTTCTGTCCCCTCCCATACCAGCGCTGAGATGGCAACTCTCAGCATAGGGTCCAGAGATATGTACACTCATCATGTCTTCACACCTTCTACACTTTTTTCACGTTTTCAACTCCCACTCTTCTTCTCCCCCTTCCATCTGAGGCTACTTCGTCGATTTTGCTTTGTTTCCCTTCCCTTTCTGCAAACACTGATGCTCTTCAATCCACATTTACACTTGCAGTGTTAGTATATTTTTGTGTTGCTATAATAGAATACCTGAAACAAGGTAATTTAGAAAGAAAGGAGGTTTATTTGGCTCACGATTCTGGGACAGCAGCATCCAGGGCAGGCCTCAGGCTGCTTCTATTCATGGCGGAAAGAGGCAGGCAGCTGGCCGATACTGCCAGAGGAAACAAGAGAGAGAGAAAGATAGGAGGCTTCAGAGTCTTCTAAACAACCAGCTCTCGTGGGAGCTAACAGAGCAAGAACTCACTCATTTGCCCCACTTCCCCAGGAAGAGCATTAATCCATTCATGAGGGATCCGCCCCCATGACCCAAACTGCTCCCAACACTGCCAAGTTGGGGATCGGATTTCCATATGAGTTTTGGAGGGACAATCACATTGAAATTCTATCACTTACTACGTCTCTTCTATCTGAAAACAAAAGAAAAAAAAATTCTCTTCTCATATCCAACTTCTCTGGTTACTAACTCATCGCTTTTCTGTCCACAACAGAAATTTTTGAAAGAGGACTCTGTTCACTGTCCTCAATTTCTCATCTCTCATTCACTCCTCAGCCCTCCCTACTCTTCTTCCTGTGAGTGACCTGCTTTCAGCAAGACCATTAACCACTCCCTTCCTTTGAAAACTGACAGCAATTGTTTTTTATCTTCTTGGCTGCCATGATATGACACTTCTTGTTTTTGTTTGTTTGTCTTGTTTTGCTTTGGTTTTCTTGTGTTTTGTTTGTTTGTCTTGTTTTGTTTTGGTTTTTGCATGCCTTGGATTCTGAGTTCCCTTTATGACCTTTCAATTTCTATATAATTTATGGTTTCTTCCTCTGCCTGCCCCTTAAATCTTGCTGGTCCTCAGGGATCTGGGCAAGCTTCTTTAAGTCCCACTCTACACATTTTGCTGTAGCTCCAAAACATCAACTTTTGTTTATTTATTGTTGACACCAAAAGTCTACAACTCTATTCCACTTGGTTCTCCTGAACT
Organism: Galeopterus variegatus; assembly: GCF_000696425.1. Taxonomy (NCBI): domain Eukaryota; kingdom Metazoa; phylum Chordata; class Mammalia; order Dermoptera; family Cynocephalidae; genus Galeopterus; species Galeopterus variegatus. Next base: position 221,165 of record NW_007728472.1, on the reverse strand, counting down.
CCATCATGACTATTCATTCATTTAAAAAAATCTTCCATGAGTGCCTACTGTGTGCCAGGCCAAGCCTGCTACATGCTGAGATACAACGATGAGCAAGGGACAAGAGCTTACATTTTGACAGTGAATACAGACAATTAAGTAGGCACATAAATAAAGGTAATTTTGAGGGTTATTAGGACTCTAAAGAGATGTAATAGGATAATCAGGGAGATAGTTTAGATAAAGTGGACTTGAAGCTGAGAAGAGATGAAATCAGGCAAAAATGCCCTTTGAAGAGGATTCCAGGAAGAAATGGCAAGTACAAATGCTTTGGAGACAGGGAAGAAGTTGGCCTGTTTGAGGAAGTGAACAGAGATCAGTGAGTCTGGATATGGTAATTAGGGCGGGAGTGAAATGACATAAGGTTGAAGAAGAGTCAGGAGCCACGCAGGTCTTTGTTGCTCATAGTCTGGAATTTAGATTTTTTTATTTTGGATTATGTTTTTAGAAAGAGAATACTGTCTTATAATAGTAATTATTATTGTTGTTAAAGACTTTATTTTTTAATACAGGTTTAGGGTCACAGCAAAACTGAGAGGAAGGTATAGAGCTATCTCATATAACCCTGTTCTCACACATGCTACATTATTATTTTTTTTTTAATTTAAGTAAAATACAGCTAGAGAAAACTACAGATACCATGAGTGTACAGCTTTCTGAATTTTTAGAAATTAAACCCATCTATGTAACCAGTATCCAGGCCTAGAAATAATACATTACTCCTATCCCAGATGTCACCTCCTATCCTCCCCAGTCACTACCTATCCCCCACCCAGAGCACCATGATCCTGACTTCTAGCACAGACTCGTCTCATCTGTGTTTGTACTTTATATGAATGGAATTATATAGCATGTGCTATTCTGTGTCTGGCTTCTTTCTTCTACATTATGTCTCTGAAATTATCCTACATCATTATGTCTGGGGTATTTTCTTCATTACCATGCTGTGAAGGATTCCACTGTGTGAATATTCCACAATTTATTTATCCATTCAACTGATGATGGGCGTTTGAGTAGTTCCCAGTTTGGGGAAATTGTAAATAGTGTTGTCCTGAACAATTTAGTACACTTCTTTTGTTGGAAATATGCATCCATTTGTTAAGAATATATCACAGTGGATTTGAGGGTAATAAACAATGCATATGTTTACTTTTATTAGTACATATTAGTTTTATATAATAATTATAATATATATGTCGGTATATATATTTATATGAACATACATATATGTATATATTTAATTTTTTTATTTGGAAAATATTTTAATTGTACAGAAGAGTTGCAAGAATATTTTAAAGAACATTTACACTACATTATTCGGCATGATGCATTGTTAATATATTGCCCCATCTTGTTTGTCATTTGCTCTTTTTATATATCTTTAAATACATGCATGTTACTTTCTCTGTAACATTTGAGAGTAAGTTACATACATGATGTGCTTATATTTTTAAATACCATACTGTGTTACCTAAAATTAAGGATTGTATTTTACAAAACCATAGGACAGTTATCCATTTTAATAAATTTAACACTGATGTGTAGTATTTTTCCTAATCTTTTGTTGGTATTCCAGTTTGTTAATTTACTTAATAATATCCTTTATATCATTTTTAAAATTCTAATACAGGGTCATGTAGTATATTTATTCTCCTTTATTATAAGTCAGTTGCTCTGCTTTTTTTGTCCTTTATGACACTCACACTTTTGAAGTACACAGTCTCGATTTTTAGTAGAATGTTCCTCACTTTCGAGTTGTCTGATAATTCTTCATGATTAGTTTTAGTTTATGCATTCCGGGCTGCAATACTGCTTAAGTGATGAAGTGATGTTGTGTCCTTCTGACTTATCGTGCCTGGAGGCACACAGTATATGCTATTTGCTACTGGCTGTCTGATTTCTCAACTAGTAAACTACAGTTACTAGTTTTTCTGTCACTACTAAAAATTGTGAGGACATATTTTAAAACCATGCAACTATTTGATGCCTCATCAAAATCCCACACCTCTCTAAATTTAGCATCAATTGATGATTTCTGTGGGAATGAATCTTTACAGTGATGTTTGCAACATGAAGATTTTATAACCCCAGCACTCCCTTTATATTTATGAGCCAGCACTCAGTATTCCACTGTAAGCAAGAGCCCTTTCTTTGTCTTGTTTATTTGTTTATGATTGCATGATATATTTTATATACATAATTCTGGCTCCTGTTTAGATTATAGTTTAAGTGCAGCAAGAATGGAAAGGAAGAGAGATCAGTTATCTGGCTATAATGAGTTAAAGAAAGCGTTAGTAAGATCTGGAACAAGAATGGTAACAAATGAGATAAGGATAAATGAATAAATTTGAGATATGTTTCAAGTTCAAATAAACAAGATTTGTTTGGATATATGAGGTAAGAGATAAGCATTCTCCCAAGCTTCAATTTTGAACATGGATAGAGTTTCTATTGAGAGAAGACAAGAGAAAAGCAGGGTTGGGCAAAGAAAGGACTGACTTCAGGTCTGCTAAATTGAAGATGCTTATCAGACACTGAAATTAAGATGTTAAGAAGAAAGTCACATAAACTAGTTTTTAACTCAAGATTTTGGTCAAGACTATACATATGTGTGTGTATGTATATAGGAGCCAAGATCCTATAGAGGACATGTAACTATTGAGGATTCACTCAGGAAGAGAAAAGATGGCAGGGTCTAGGATAGACCCTGAGCATATTAGAGTGGGGTAGAGGAGTCAGCAGAGAAGTTTTAGAGGAACATCCAACAGGATAGAGGAAACTAAGTAGAGTGTTCTCTCATGGAAAGGCAGAGAGGACAATTTTTTAAGAATGAGGCCAACTGGGTGAAATATATTGAGTTCTGCTGACAGCTGTTGAAATATTTGGTCAACTACACGGATATGTTCACTTGGATGTCCCAGAGGTATCTCCAAAATGTTTGAGTCATTGTGAGTTCTCTACACCCACATTAAGTCTATCAGAAAAGTATTCTCGAAACTCTACTTTAAAAATATATACTGAATTCAACAACATCTCACCACATCCACTGCTACCCTTCCTATCTAAGCCATCACTATTACTCAACAGGCTAAGTGCAAAAACTTTATAAGTGGTCTCCTATCTCCCTTTGGTTTATGCTCAACATAGAATGATCCAGTTAAAAGACAGTTCAACTTATGCCACTCATCAACTCTCACTGAAAATAATAGCCAAAGTACTTACCATGGCATAGACGACTACATGACATGGCTCTTGCCACACTTCCTCATTGATTTCATTTTCTACTACTTAGCCTCTCGTTATCTTTCCTCCAGCCATAATGGTTGACCTAGAACATGTTAGGAAACTTCTTACCTCAAAGCTTTTTAGAAAATCTTTCATGCAGATGGGAAATAAGCACATAAAAAGATGTTCAAAATCATTAGCTATTAAGAAATGACAAACTGAACCACAGTGAGACAACACTACACACCTATCAGAATGGTGAAACAAGTTCTAGTGACAACACCAAATGCAGGGAAGGATGCAGAGAAACTTGATCACTCATACATGGCTTATAGGAATGTATAGTAGTGCAGATATTCTGAAAAATAGTTTGGGATATATATAAATATGTGTATGTATATCTATTGATATCTGTATCTTTCTATGTATCTCTATATATTTAAACATGCAATCCAGCAGTTGCTTTCTTAAGCATTCATCCCAGAGAAATAAAAACTTACATTCATGTAAAGGACCAGTACATGAATGTTCATAGCAGCTCTATTCAAAATAGTTAAAAACTGGAAATAACCCAGATGTCTCCCAATGGATTGAATGTTTAACAAGCTATGGTACATCTGTACCACAGTATATTACTCAGAAATTAAATGAACAAATTATTTATAAATGCAACCACATGGATGAATTTAAAGGAATTACACTCAGTGAAAATGCCAATACCAGAAGTTTACATACTATATAATTTCATTTATGTAACATTTGTGAATGACAAAATTATAAAGATGGAGAACAAATTAGTCATGGCCAGAGGTTAGGAATAGGAGAGATGGCAGGAAGGAGGTGGATGTGGGTATAAAAAAAAAAAAAAAAAAGGCACAGGGGATCCTTGGGATGATGGCTCTCTTCTGCATCTTTCATGTGGTGGTATTTACACAAACATACACATGTAGTAAAATTGCATAGAACTAATTAAACACACATACATACACATGAAAGCATGTGTAATTAGAGATGTCTGAAGATAAGTGCATTGTGTTAATGATAATTTCCTAGTTGTGATATTGTACCTTATTTTTACAAGAGGTTACCATGAGGGAAAACTGGATAAAAGGTATATGGGATGTTTCTGTATTATTTCTTACAACTTCATGTGAATCCACAATTCTTTCAAAAACTTTTAAAATTTATTTTGAGAAATACAAATCACTTTTGAAAGAAATTAAAGACACAAAAATATGGAAAGACATTTCATATTCATGGATTGGAAGAATCAACGTTGTGAAAATGTCCACAGTACCAAAAGCAATCTACAGATTCAATGCAATCCTCATCAAAATACCAACAGCATTCTTCACAGAAACAGAGAAAACAATTCTAACATTCATGTGGGGGAAAAAAAAAAGACCCCAATTAGCCAAAGAAATCCTGGGCAAAAAAAAAATAATAATAAAGCCAGAGGCATTATGCTACCTGACCTTAATTTATGCTATAAAACTATGGTAAACAAAACTGCATGGTACTAGCATAAAAACAGACACATAGACTAATGGAACAGAACAGGGAACCCAGAAATCAATCCATATACCTACAGCCAACTGATCTTCAACAAAGATACAAAGAACGAATTGGGGAAAAGACAATCTCTTCAATAAATGGCACTGGAAAAAATGGATATCCATGCGTAGAAGGATGAAACTAGACCCATACTTCTCACCATATACCAAAATAAACTCAAAATGGATTAAAGACATAAACATAAGACCAGTTTCAGTAAAATTGCTTAAAGAAAATATAAGGGAAACACTTCAGGAGGTAGGACTGGGAAAAGACTTTATGAATAAGAAAAAGTACAGGCAACAAAAGAAAAACAAAGGGATTATATGAAACTAAAAAGCTTCTGCACAGCAAAGGAAACAATCAACAGAGTGAAAAAAGTCCAATTAAAAAATGGGCAAAGGAGATGAATAGACATTTCTCAAAGGATGACATATAAATGGACAACAGACACATGAAAAAATGCTCAATATCACTAATTGTCAGGGAAATGCAAATAAAAACCATATTGAGGTATCATCTCACCCTAGATAGACTAGCTATTCTCAAAAAGACAGAGAATAACAAATGGTGACAAGGATGCAGATACGGTGGAACCCTTCTATACTGTTGGTGGGAGTGTAAATTAGTGCAGCCCCTATGGAAAACAGTATGGAGGTTTCTTAAACACTACAGATAGAATTACCATACGATCCAGCAATCTCACTGCTGGCAATGGAAATCATTGTGTCAAAGGGATACCTGCAGCTCCATGTTTATCGCAGCTCTATTTGTAATAGCCAAGAGTTGGAAACAACTGTCCAAATGTCCATCGGCAGACAACTGGATAAGGAAAATGTGGTATATATACACAATGGAATACCACTCAGCTATAAAAAAGAGAATGAAATTCTGCCATTCACAGCAACATGGAAGAGTCTGGAAAAAATTATGTTAAGTGGAATAAGCCAGGCACAGAAAGAGAAATACTGCATGTTCTCATAAGTGGGAGCTAAGAATGAAAGAAAGACCACAATAATATGTTGAACTTTCAGAAGGAGAGAACAAAACTTTAGTTACTATAGGGGGAAAAGGTGGAAGTGGAAGCAAGTTAGGGAGAAATTGGGTAATGGACACAATAACTATGTTTTGTAATGATAAATATGCTAATAAAACTAATTTGAACATCACATATTGTACACAAATACTGATAGTCAACTCCACACCCCACAAATATGTATAATAAATTGTTTCAATAAAAGAGGAAAAAATAAGTTAACTAAAAACCTTTATTATTTGTCATTGCCGTATAGTATTCTAATATATAAGTATACCAAAATTAGTCTATTCTTATTGTGACAGGTGTTTGATTTTTGTTCCATTTTTCCACTTTTTGATTAATATGAAAAATGTTTTGTTATTTGGTGGCTGGCAGGTATGGGGGTTCGAATCCTCAACTTTGGTGTTACAACACCACACTCTAACCAACTGAGCTAACTGGCCAGCCCCAAGTAGTGCTTTTAATAGATATTCTTGTACATATATTTTAATGTACATCAGGATATTTCAACTTTGGCACTATTGAGATTTTGGGCTGAATATTTCTCTCTTGTTGGGACGCTGTCCTGTACATTGAAGGATTTTTAGCAGCATCACTGGGCTTTCCCCATTAAATGCCAGCAGTACCTCTTCTCCGCGATGTGAAAGCCAAAAATGTCTCCAGACATTGCCAAATGTCCTCTGGGGGGCAAAGTCACCACTGGCTAAGCACCACTGATATACATATATGCACAGTTTCTCAAGGGTATAAAAGTGGAGTGGAATTGCTGTTAATCACCAGATTCTCTCTTCAGAGAGAATGCTAAATATTTCCCAAGTGGTTTTGTACATTTTTATGCCCACCGCTGCATATAAAGGATCTTTTTTTTTCATACCTTTGCCAGCATTACTTATTATCAGACTTTTAAACTTTAGCCATTCTGATATGTTGGGAGAGAAATCTTATCATTTTAATTTTCACTTGATTAATTATTAATGAGGTCATCTATCTCTTTAAAATATAATTATTGATTGCTTGAATTTACTCTTTTGTGAAGTGAAGTGACGACACATTTTTTGACCATGTGTCTTCTGGGTGGTCTATCTTTTAAAATTTTATTTGTAGAACTTTATTTATTTATTTATTTATTTATTTAGGACACATTCTGGATGTAAGGTCCCTTTCTGCTGTGGGTTCATGTACTCACACACACATCATATTTTCTGCAATTCAGTGGTTTCTCCTGACAGTGACTCTATGATAGAGAATGCAAAAACCAAAATTAGCCAGGACACTCCTGAAAAAAGAAGGTGTAAAAACCTTTTCTGTTGGGTATCAAGACCTACTAAAGTCACATTAACTAACATAGTCTGGTATTGGCCCAACTATAGATAAATAGACCAATGGAATAGAATACAAAACAAACTCACCCATATTCAGATGCTTGCTTTAAGAGAAAGATAACATTAAAGAGCAATGTAAAGCTCATATTTCGATAAATGGACCTGGGAAATTAGGAAGAGAAAACATAATTCCAACATTATACCATACACAAAAATAAATTGCAGATCATTTATAGGCCTAATGCTTAAGGCAAAACAATAAACCATTTAGGACATAATATAAGAAGATATTTTAATGATCTTGATGTTGGAAACCAGTTGTTAAATAGGACACAAATCTGACTACTTTAAATTAAGTATTTGTCAGCACCTTATTACTTACTATTTCCTGTCTGAAATGCTGTTCTCCTACCTATCCACATGGCTCATTCTTTCTTCTTTATTTTTTCCCTTTCATTTTGTATTTATTATAGCACGTTTGCTTAATTTGCAGCAAGCCAAAAATAAGCCGTGTCTTGTTTTGATGCAAACATTCATGTTTTAAAGATTGTACACAATATATTTGTTAAACAGAACACTTAAAATACCTTTTTAGAAGCTTCTAGAAGAATGAAAATACAAAGTTTAAGCCCACGACTTTCCTCTTTGCTAGAACTGCAAACTACTGCTACAGTTTTAAATAGACTTTGTTTTTTAAACTACCTCCAGGAAAATCTAAATAAATTAAAGAAACGTGCATATAAATGATTGCATAGCAGAACACGAACATTAACTGCAACAGTAAAAAAATGAAAGTTAGAAATACCATCAAATATGTAAAAATTCTAGAATCCATCTTTTAAACACATTCCACAAACAGTATTTAAAAACCAACTTTTTGTTCATTGCAGGCAAAGCCTAGATAACTAAAACTGAAATTTTAAAAAGAAATTCTCTAAGAAGAATAATTTCCTCACAATATTTCCTACTTGTATCTGCAAGTAAACAATCTGAGATTGCTAAAGATGCTAGCTTTCTATTCTTAAATGAGATTGAACATGTCAAGGCATTTTTATTGCCCCCCAAATGAAATATGGTTAAGGGCCTTACTTTCTTATTTTTAGGCAGGTACTACATTAATAATAAAAACTGAGCAATGTTACTTTTGCTTAAAACTGACTAATCCTTTTTCCAAAATTATTTTAAATTTCATGGCAGCACAAAATCACCTGTAATGATAGTGTTGTCGTTGGACTTCCCTCTCATTAAATGAACAAGTGTGAAGAACAAGCGTCCCTCATAAAGAGGAAGGCAAATGTTGATACCAATGCGTGCGATTTAGCCTTCATTTCTTTCTTGGGCTGGGACTTAGACGGAGATCTTGAATTGGATTTAGATCTCGAAAAAATTCGATTACTGTGCTTGAATCTATCGCTGTCATAATGGTTTCTGCTTCGCCCTGGTCTTCCAGTCGGTGTACTGTTTCTAGGACTGTAGGATCCTCTGTAGTTGCAATCAAAAGACCGAATCTTGATCTTCTTCTTTCATAATTGTAGCTTCTAGAACGTCTGAATCTGTCATAATGACCATAGCACGTAGAACTGCACACTTTCCTCCCTTCCTTGTCTTTCATCTCATTTGGTGTCTTCCCATCCCCCTATGCAAACTGCATTTCAGTTTGACGTCCACAAATCCACTTTCTGTTCAAATTATGTAAAGCATCTTCGGCATCACGAATATTCTCAGATTGAACATAAGCAAATCCTCTTGCATGGCGAGTGCAGAAATGAAGTGGAACATACAAATGAACTACAGGACCATACGACCAAAGTCGCACCGTAAATCTGACGAACAAGGACCGGGGTTGGGGGCGGGCGGTACACGCAGGTAGCAGGACGTGACCGCCAGGGGGCACTCGCGCGCTCAGCACACCGTCGGCGGCTCCCGGGTGCTGTCATCGCTGACCTGGCCTCACTCCATTTTATTTTCCGCTTTGACATTATCCCTTCACTGCAGCCTGAGTGATATTTGTTAATACTAATTAAGGAGCCACCGGTATTCCAGTGTCACCCGTTGTCCTCAAGATGAAACGTAAGCTCTTTAAATGTGATCCCTGAAGCTTTCATTCCTCCATGCTCCACCTTCAGCTCTAGCCCTACAAAGTTTCCTACCCTTTCCGCTCTCACTGTATTCTTCCGCACCCCCCCCCCCCCCCC